>NW_025855934.1:0-1671 GCF_002878395.1 Capsicum annuum | reverse complement strand
AATTCAAGAGTTCAACATGAAGTTCACATAATTCAATCTACAATTAAATAGTTTTCATGGAATTTTTCATAAATCATGGAATTGAAAACCCATTTAACATCATAATCAAGATTACAATCAAATCCAATATGAAATCTATGAAATCATTTTACTTGTAATTTAAAAGAGTTTCTTGAACTCCAATGGTGGAAGGAAACACTTGGATATAAACTTTACATTCCTTGGTAGTTGAATTAATGAAGGTTGATGGTGAATTTCTTGAAGCTTGAATTGAAATTAGATCTCCTAAGGTTTTGTTCTTGAGTAATTTGAGACAAATAATGAATGTTTTTGCCCTAGGAGTGATTGATTTTATGTTTTAGGGGCTGAATAGGGGTGAAAAAATAACCAAAATACCTTCATAGACATGGAGTTTTAATGACTTACAATGGGTCCATTGATGCGTAGCCCGACACACCACGTCGATAGGATCAACACAATGGCCGCCGTGCCGTGTCGAGTCTATGTTAGCTCACTAGAAATTGGCACTGGGAGCTGGGAAAAACAATTATCAATGCGATAGGAAATGTGGCGAGTTGAGATCTCATTTATCCACTGGTTTGGACTTCCAAACGTGATTCAAACGATGTTAAAAAAATCTAAAATTTATCCTAGAACACCTACTGACATACCTGATCATGAATTAACCAAAAAACTAACACTTTAAGGTCTTTAGGGTTAGGAAATAGGTTCAGCAACTTATGAGGTAAAAATAATTCTAAGTGTAAACACTTAACTTAAATTTCTAAGTATGGGACCCCTTATTAAGCTCTAAGGATTGAGTTAAGCTTAGAATTTTGTGGGGTTTTACAATATCTCCCCCTTGTGAATATTCGTCCTCGAATGAGATTGACAAAGCTGAGAATACTGATAGATTGAACTTTCTTACTGAGCATGGATAATAGAAATATTATTTCATGATTGAAACTACTAATACTCTAAATTTTCATACTGAACATGCATGACTAAATTCTGAGGACATGTCACATGACTAAGATGTTTTGTGAGGGTATGCATGATATGATAATGCTATGAAAATGAATTGATATCTAAATCATATAGGAAATATAAATATGAAACTGAGTAAATTCAAGGACAACTGTGACCTTGAGATGTATCTGAGTTTGTAGAGAAGAGGTGAGGATACTTGGTTCGCATATCATCTTCTATTTTCCAAGTAGCTCCCTCAACAGACTGATTTTCCCAAAGAACTTTGACTAAAGGGACTTCTTTGTTCCTTAGTTTGTGAATCTGATGATTAAGAACTCTGGCTGGGATCTCTTAATAAGAGAGACTATTTTGAACATCTATGCCCTCTATACGGATTACGGCTATTGGGTTACCTATGCATTTCTTTAGCAAGGAGACATAAAACACTGGATGGACGAAAGCTAAATCTGAAGGAAACTCAAGATTGTAAGTCACCTTTTTGAAATAGATAAGAATTCGGTAAGGACCGATATATCAAGGACTGAGCTTTCCCTTCCTGCCAAACCTCTTCACTCCTTTTAGAGTAAAGGTTTTCTCCCAAAAGGGAGATGGTGTGTTGCGTTGCCAGGGTTGACTATGTGTGCTAAGTGTAGATGACTTGAGGCATTGGATTCTTGTAGAAGTATATGGTGCGTGCTACTC
>NW_025855933.1:0-3625 GCF_002878395.1 Capsicum annuum | reverse complement strand
TTTTTCATATCCATTTTTCAATATTCGTAATTTATCATGGTTGATATATAGGTAGGTATTTATAAGAGTAGTTAGGTAGGTGAGGTATGTAATTTATTTTAGTCATAAAATATTTATCAAATATTTTTTTCAATATGATTTTTCTTATATCTACAATTTCTATATCCTTAAGTACATATAAAACAAGTATTTTAAATTTATTTACCATTTCGTCAGATAAATAAGTATTCATTTTTCATATGATGCTTTTTTTCAAAATATTTCCTTCAATCATACACATAACAAAATATGATCATCGCAGATAACTTGGGGATTTAAATAGATCTATTACAACTCTAATGGATCTATTTTTATTTGTGCGTGGATATTTCTTAACTTCTCTAAATATTTTTATTTTTAGTTTATTTATTTTTATTTTATTTTATTAATGTTCATATCTTGGGGGGTGATTAGATGATATTTGATTAAATGCTTTACTGTAATATTCTTTGATTTTTTCTCTTAGTCTTTGTAATTCTTGTATATTATTTTGAAGGTATTCTAAATATTCTATATTTTTTGTTCTAAAATTTTCAATTAAATTTTCTTTCATAAGTATTTTTGTTAATCTCATTTCTTCCATATCTTGTCGCCAGTATTTTACGAATATTGGAAAATGGATATGAAAAATATACAATTAATAGAAAAATTAATGAAAACAAATTTAGAAGAATATATGAGAACCAAAAATATAAAATATATAGAATACCTTAATGAAAATATAGAGGAATTAATTAGATTAAAACAAACAACTAAAGAATATTATGAAAAAACGTTTAATTAACCCATCTAAATGAAAGATAATTTTGAATTATTAATTTTATACATACTTAGAGATATAGAAATTATATACGTAAAGAAAATAATATGGAAAAAAAACTTAACATTGAAGATGAAGAGTAGATATAAATAAGATAGAAGACGAGTTAGGAGATGTGATAGTCGCAGATCCACCAAGGGAGCTATAGAGTGGCTTAGCATTTCATTTTGCTATCTTTATTTTGGCGAACACTTGTTAAATATTTGCATGACCCTCTGTTTACTGGAAAAATATTGTATCTAATTGCCTTGGCCGTTAATCTGCGTAGCACTTCTTTATGCAATAGATTTGAGAGACGGAGATGATACGTTTCTCTATTTCATACTTTTACTAGCTCCATTAGGTAGCTTTTTTCTTATCACGCTCCTGAGGTCTGTCTCCAATGATTTTGGGTGTTTCTTTTCATTCTGATGGTTAGTCGTTGGTTTTGCAATGAGATATTACCATCGTCTCCATGTGCATTCTATTATTGCTTCCGTTTTTTGTGTCATTCTCATTGTTAGTACTAAGGGTGTCAAACACCCGGTCCGGTCAGCCCACGGACTGTAGGGTATCGGGTCTTGGACTGGATTAATTTTTTTTGGGTCCGATTAACATGGACTGGACCAAAACCGGTCCAGGTCGGTCGGTTAATCGGTCCAGCCTGGATTAATTTTTTTTTTTTTTTTTAAAATGGAATTGGACCGTTGGGCCCTAAAGTAGACGTTGGCCCAACGACTATATAGCCGTTTTTGGATCCAAGCGGCTACTTAGCCCACTTTTATTAAAAAAAAAAAAATTCAACTAAAATTATATTTTAAACCCAAAAAAATTCCTATAACTACCCTACACTTTCAAATTATTTTTTCACACAATTTTTCATTCTCTCAAATCTCAAATATTCTATATATTTCCTAAAGTGCTCACTTTAATTTTTTAATTTTGCGATTACAAAGTACTAGTGGAAGTTTCTAAAGTCGCAACTTCCGGATATATCCAAAACTTGGTATTGTCGTTTTATCTCTTACGTTTAATTTTTAATTAGTGCATCTCTTACGTTTAATTTTTAATTAGTGTATTAATTATTGAATCTTTAATTTTATTATATTTGTGTATTTTGAATTTTTTAGTTTAATTTATATTATGGATAAATTAAGAAACCTCGCCATTAAAGGTATTGAAATTTTTTATTCCGAAAATGGTAATGATAGTCAAAAGTGAATTACTAGCAGTAGATATAGACACATAATTTTATCCATCCAAATATTAATTTCTACTCATTTTTACCTCTCCCTACCTACCTCCTACCCTACCCCTACCCCACCTACCCCACAACTCTCTGAACTCACCTAATACACCACATCACAGTAACAAAAGGGGGAGGAAGCTCCATTTTGGTTTCATTTTTTGATTCATCAAGAGCATACCTGCACATACCATCTCATCACCCACATTTTTCCATGGATTAACACCATACGCACACACACACTGAAAATTTCATCACCATCGAAAAACTCATAAACACGATGAAGCAAGCTAATACACGCACACACTGTGATAGAGAGATCGAGAGAGGAGAGGCAAGGGAGAAAAAAAAAGAGTTGAACGGAATGGGGGGAGAACGATTCTGTCCGATGAACTTTTGCTGGAACTACCATGTCCACCAGTGACCAAGCTCATGACCGAAACCTGTCATATTTCTGTCCAAACCCATCCGAAAAACACTGAAATTAACCCGACCCGCCCAGCTCCGACGAAATCGATCAAAAAATGAGCGTCACAGTGACATCGTGCGGGAGTGGGGTACGGTTTCCTCTGTCACTTCATTTGTTTGGGTTCGGGTTAGCGATAAACCAGAAATGGGAGTGGATCAAAGCCGGGTTTGATTGTTTCGTTGAGGGTCAATTCGAGATTTTGGACGCGATTCAATCGGAAGAAGCAATTTTAATTGAAAGCAAACATTAAGGTTCAATTCTATCTTTTTTCAATTTAATTTTTACGTCATCGTGAATGATTTATGTGTTTGGTTTGCTTGAATCTTGATTGTGTATTGGTTGATGTTGGATTCAAATATTGAAACTTGGATTAGTAGTCGAAGAAGTAATTAATTATTTCGAGAAGGAATCCGGGGAGGGATCGATCTTCATAAAAGTGAATACGGATTAATTTTGATTCATTGATGTTGATGTAATTCGATTTAAACATGAATGTTGTTGAACCCGATAGTGCCATGCTTTAGGTCGGAAAGGAATAGACAAGATGTAGGTCGGATAAGCAAATCTAGAGATTGTGGATTGATGGAATGTTTGAGATGCGTGTTGAAGTGGTTTTGTTTTATCGCATTTGACTCAATTGTATCATTTGGCCGGGGAATGCCCTGAGGTTTCATGTATTTATTTACCGGAGAATACTCCGACGTATTATGTCTTCGAAGGAGGTTCGTGATCAAGGCTCGAGGCATCGGGTAAGGCACGGAAGCGTAGTTTAGGACTAACATAGGTTAGCATAGGTTTATATTTTCGCATTTTTTATTTTGGACTGTATAATTGGACTAGACACTAAAACTTTGGATTGTTTTTATTTTGTTTGCTTGATTGATTGTTTTGCGTGCTTTATGTGGTTTATGCATTTGTAATGTCATATTAGCCGATATGTTCCACTAAGCGATCGTGGTTGAACCACGTGATCGAGGGGTGCCTAATACCTTCCCCTCGGTCAACAGAATTCCTTAGCCGAAATCTCTGTTCGCGGATCAGTTTTAAAGAGTCAAAACCATTTTGAAAAAGA
>NW_025855932.1:0-4185 GCF_002878395.1 Capsicum annuum | reverse complement strand
TTAGACAGATCTTTTGTATTTTCCAAGGTAGTTATTGATACTTCGTAACTTTCAGGCACTGTAACAAAAAAATTTTCAACAATTCTTGAATCTTTAAATTTTGTGCCAAACAATCTTACCTTGTTTACAATGCTTAGAAGTCGGTCTGAGTACTCTTTGACGGTCTCAGAGTCCTTCATCTTTTGCAACTCGAATTCCCTTATTAGATTCAACACTTTCATGCCTCGTATTCTTTCATCCCCGGTATATTCTTCCTTCATATAATCCCAAATTTCTTTTGCTGATTTAAGGGTCATAATTTTCATGAAAATTATTGGAAACAGACTAGCAAACAAAGTTGCTTTTGCCTTTGATTTTCTGATTTTCTTTTCCTTTTGGCTTTTGATCTGGGTTACCGTGGGATTATCGGGCAGCGGAATAACATCATAATCCCCCTCCATGTCCTCCCAAAGATATATAGCCTCAAGATAAGTCTCCATTCTTATTGCCCAAATATGGTAATTCTCACCATCAATGATACAAAATAAACAACGGAAAGCACAAAACATACCTCAAACAGTCCACAAATTCAAGAAAAAATGTGGACCAAAAGGGGACCTCACTCGGATTCAACAAGTGTAACAAGAATACAAGAAACAAGGGTGTATTTGACACCCAAAAACAGACAACAACACAATAATAGCGAGATGAACAAGATGACAACAAGAATAACTAGATTCAGATTCCACAACAACAAGATATAACGTTACAAGACTACAAAAGACAAAGGGATAGACAGTGAGACAGAAACTACTATAATGACTAAGAACCTAAGTGTAGATGACACACAAAAACCCTTAATGATGATAGTAGGAAAACCTAAACTCTTCAAAGAGACATAAGAGAGGACCTCAATCCTTCAAGCACCCCAAGTTCCAAGCAAACAAACAACAAAAGAGATTTCACCCTAATGTTGTAACCTAGTTTCGGCCAAGCCTCACAAGAGAGAGAACTTGAGGATTTCAAGTGTGTTCTACCATTTTCAACATTCAAAAACTAAGTGAATAAACCCTAACATGTTCCTTATATATTACAAAAAAAATAGAAGTCAAAATAACCAAAAAAGGCCCTTCAAGAATGGGCTGCCCCTCTAGTGTATGGAGTGGGCTGTTTTTGTGTGTATTTGGGACTTTAATTACACTTCTCTTGCACATACACTTGGTTGATTTCAATGAACACCCACATAAGTCTATTTTCGTAATTATTCTAGTATCATCCTCTCCATCTTGAGAAGAATTTGCCTATAAATTCACGGCTTCACTTCGTTCAATTGGCCACTTAAAAAAAAGCACTCAAAACAGTCCTCAAAACATGAAGAACCCGAGAGCTCAATATGAACAAGTCTCGGCCAACATCTTCATTTTGAACCTCGGCTTCCTCTCTATCTTGAGACTTGGCTTCAATCTTATCCGACTCAAGTCTCCTTCCATCATATAAGCATCATCGTAGACTTCATATGCTTCGTGTCCCTTTCTTCCATACTCCTCTATATGGACATATTGCTTTTGGGGAAGTGGAGTTTCGGTTAAGGGGGCATTTTTGGTAATGTGGAGCTTAGGTTGTGGAGCTTGGATGGGAGGGAATAGGCCTCCAAGTCCTTCTTGTGGGACTTGATCAACTTGCGAGAGAAGTGATCTACCTTGTTCTTGATTTTGAGGGGAATTAGTAACTTGGCTCATGGTATTTTGTGGTGAACTTGGAGGATTGACTTTTGTAGGCAAAGTCTCGGGGGCAATGGTGATGGAAGGGTTTTGGTCATGACCACTTGAGGAAACATGGAGTCGAGGGGTAGAAGCACGAGAGTTCCTTCGACTCTCCATTCGATCCAACCTCTCAGTCATAGTAGACATCTCTCCTCGGATTGAGGACATAGTCGTGAGCATACTTTCCATTTCTCGGTTGACAGTTTCAAGTCTTTCTAAGATAGCACCAAGAGCATTGTTGTCCATTGTAGCCAAGAAGTTACCTACAAAAAAATGAACAAGTTAGTTGTTCAAGAATGGACCTCACACTCTCTCTTTAATCCTTTGTCCCTCGGATTTTCTCACTTTTGATCTCACAATTGTTGTAAGTTTGCTTGTAATCCTTGAGACGTTGAGAGGTGAACCGAGTGTATACAATGACTCAAAAGAATAAAAACACACAAAGGAACGTAAACACGGAAAAAATGGTTTCAAAACCAACCCACAATCTAGTAAATTGTCACTAGTTTGTAAGTTAGTATTGGAATTAACAAACGGAACTAATGAAACAACAAAATGAAACTAAAAGATCACAATTTAAGCTTAAAATTTTTGTGTGAACAGTAACTTGGGTGACATGGCAGCACACTATTGGTCACGGCCCCACAATTAGTCACTAGTTGAAGTTTACAAACTTTAGTTACTATGTAATGGAAATAATTGGTTTTGGAGGGAAAGTATATGTCTTGAATATCCTTTAAGTCTAATCTTCAAAAGGAAAGATTTGACTTTGTACAATTCCCACAAAACAAGGTCCCTTGAAACAATGAAAAGTGGTTGAGAAGTAGATGTCAAGTCAAGGAAGTGATGGCTCAAGTTTTCTCACAAACAACCTTACAACTTGTAGGTTCATCTTTTTGAATCTATATTACACTTTTGGTTGTCTTAAATTGTAAGATGAGATGAAGAACAAGATGAACACCACAACAATCCTTCAAGAACAACAACAATATTCACGAATTCAAGACCCAACCGGCCACAACAAGTCACAAATTCTCGCCCTAGGTCCTTGTTCACAACACAACTTTAACAAGTTCAAGCTCAAATATAGATAGACACCTTTTAGTGTTAGTGAATCACGTAACTAACACAAGAAACAACAATACACACCAAAGGACTACTAGATCTAGACGCTACAAGCAACCTCGGCCAAGAACAACACTTTCAAGGCTAAGAACAACAAGAACACCAAAATTAATTTTTTTTTAGCAAGAAAGCCCAAGATTGATATTGTAAGAACAACACCAAAAATGGCTTTGATACCAAATGATATAAAACAAACAAGGAAAAGCCCAAAACATACCTCAAACAGTCCACAAATTCAAGAAAAAACGTGGACCAAAAGGGGACCTCACTCGGATTCAACAAGTGTAACAAGAATACAAGAAACAAGGGTGTATTTGACACCCAAAAATAGACAACAACACAATAATAGCGAGATGAACAAGATGACAACAAGAATAACCAGATTCGGATTCCACAACAACAAGATATAACGTTACAAGATTACAAAAGACAAAGGGATAGACAGTGAGACATAAACTACTATAATGACTAAGAACCTGAGTGTAGATGACACACAAAGACCCTTAATGATGATAGTAGGGAAACCTAAACTCTTCAAAGAGACATAAGAGAGGACCTCAATCCTTCAAGCACCCCAAGTTCCAAGCAAACAAACAACAAAAGAGATTCCAACCCTAATGTTGTAACCAAGTTTCGGCCAAGCCTCACAAGAGAGAGAACTTGAGGATTTCAAGTGTGTTCTACCATTTTCAACATTCAAAAACTAAGTGAATAAATCCTAACATGTTCCTTATCTATTACAAAACAAATAGAAGTCAAAATGACCAATAAAGGCCCTTCAAAAATGGGCTGCCCCTCCAGTGTATGGAGTGGGTTGTTTTGGTGTGTATTTGGGCCTTTAATTACACTTCTCTTGCACATGCACTTGGTTGCTTTCAATGCACACCCACATAAGTCTATTTCCGTAATTATTCTCGTATCAATCATAGACAGGAGGAGCTATTTGGAAAAAGTTTTCAGAATTCATCTTTCTCACAGATCCCTCAAAAAACTGGCTTTTGATACCAATTGTTGGTTTTTAGCTTTGAAATTGGAGATATAACAGAGAAAGAGTTGGGGGAAAATAAAATACGGTAATAGTATTGTCAAAGGGGATTATTTTATTAATAACTCAAAACATGTATTTATAGCTAAATTTCTAACTATACTCCAATTTAAATTGGGATAACTAATTCCTATTCAAATAATAAAGGGACAACTAATTTCTAAGTCACATAGGACTCTAATAATTAAAAACTACTAAAAATATTTATTCCTACATATTTTCAACAGTTATCATATAGTTTGATGTAAACACTAGATGCTCAGTTTAGAGGCA
>NW_025855931.1:0-1164 GCF_002878395.1 Capsicum annuum | reverse complement strand
TTAGGTAGGTGGGGTATGTAATTTATTCTAGTCATAAAATATTTATCAAATATTTTTTCCAATATGGTTTTTCTTATATTTACAATTTCTATATCCTTAAGTACATACAAAACAAGTATTTTGAATTTATCTACCATTTCGTCAGATAAATAAATATTCGTTTTTCATATGATGCTTTTTTCAAAATATTCCCTTCAATCTTACATATAACAAAATATGATCATTTTAGATTACTATATACTAGATTATTCTTAAATAACATGTTCTTCGGTCACTATTAGCATGGAAATCTGGATATTTTTTCCTTAAACAGCGCCTCTACTCTGGTTACTCCCCTATTACAGCTTTCTTGCCTCATCGTTTCACCTTTAGGATGGCATAGTTCTTAGGAATTTTTCTCCTTTTTCCTCCTTGCTAATAGACTTCTTAACATGTTATTCTTCGAATAATTCTACTATAAAGTAACTAACATGAACTTATTTTATCATATCATGATTGTCAGGAATTTATGAATTTAGCTATTCATAATCCCAAATATAAATACCTGTTCTGGTAAATCTAATAATTCTAGATTTTCCATAGCTGTTTGATGGTTCATAGCTTTTCCTTGGAAATATACCTGTTTTAATTAAATAATTCAAAAGTTTTTTGTACAAGAGAGGGTTTTGCTTCAATTCATGAAGGCTTACCTCTAACTGAGCAAAATGCTCTCTATTATAATCCTAAAAAGAGAAAAGACGCGTAATTTACACTATTCTAACTTTACGCGTATCTTACTTAATAATTACATCTTTTACAAAAGTCTTACAAAGACAAAAAAGTAATTATGGCAAGTGCCAATAAGTCACCAAAGTTAAAAGTTAATAATTCTTATACAATTATTTACGTAAAGGAAGTGAAGAAAGTTATATAATTTGTCTATATGTCGCTTTCATAATTTAATATCTTGTCTGCTTCCATTATTGTTCCATGGCTTATCTTTTTGCTATCTTCTCCTTCTTGTATCTGCTGCTTTCTTATCTTCTTGCTATTATAGCATCACATCTGGAATAAAGTTGTGTCTACCACTACATCTGCTGCATATGTGGTCATCGTATCTTTGGCCAACTTGTTTATAGAATTATTCCATAGCTTCTTCTGAAATAACTCTTTTGTAATAGATCT
>NW_025855930.1:0-4274 GCF_002878395.1 Capsicum annuum | reverse complement strand
CATACCATCCAAGAAGGTGAGGGAGCCACACACTCCTACAACGTTGACTAGGAGAAAGAAAAAGCAATTAGAGACATACTCTTCACTCGAAAATCAAAAGAAATTGTAATTCCTCCCTCTCCAAAAGCTGTTGAAGTTCTGGGGCCAGTCAAGAAGGTGTACATACATGCGGAATTTGGCACCAAAGAGAAGAGGTATCTACAACAGGCCAAGAATGCCAGCCAGGTGCACCAGATGACCCCAGGCCTCCCTTTTCCCCCTAAGACTTCCATACTATGACTGATATGCGTATGCCGTACGAGGACAAGGAAAGGTTACTTTTCCTAACCTAGCCTTTCTAATCTGTCTCATGAAGAAAAAGCTACGCAATAGATTTCACATCTATTACAACAGCTGGGTATACTGGTGCAACTGGTTGTGGTTCTATTGCAACTTATTATCCATCTGTTGTATAAGTTGTGTAGGATTATTGATTCAGAGAACCCTATGGAAAAGATGGACCATCCATTGCATCTTTACAATTACTAACCTATTTAAAAATTGACTTCTTATCTCACAGCATGTTAATATAATTCTCTACCTCATGAGGAAAAGGCAATTAACATATTGGGAAGCTTATGACATTGCCGATAGCATAATAGACCTCGACTTCTGCAAGAAGCTCAAGGATAGGTACGATCAATTCAATGGAGAGGCATTAGCCCTTGGCGTAGGACTTGATTTTCTAGTTCCTACGTTGGTCTTGGATGAAGAAGAAATGTTAAAATATGTTAGAGGGGATAGTCCAAATCCACACGATAAGAGATGGACCAAGGCAAAAAGGATTCTTGCAGTCATTAGCGTGAACGGCATGAATTATCGGGCTGTTCAGATACTACTCAAGAAGGGAAAGATCAATGTTTATGACTCCAACATACCTCTCGTCGATGATTTTGATCTTTTTCTCCTCCTGGAGCCACGGATGGTGTTGTTAACCATCTTGTTGAGGGAGAGTAAACTGATGAATCATTTTCCAAAGATGATGCCGCTAAAGTGAGCGGCTCGCACGCTCTTGCACACATCGAATGTTTACTGACCGACACAGAAATGGTCGAGCCAACGACTTTTATGTGCGACAACGCTATGGAAAACCTGCAAGAGGTTTGGGCTTATGGGGTACTAACTGGACGCTTGAAGCCTGTGTATATAGAAGAGCCTGTGAAATAGAAATTTTTAATTTCAAGTCACCCTTGACTTTATTACATGTACATGTAGTGGCAATAATTTTTTTCTGATGAAAGTTGAGTTTTTTATAATGCAATAGATTAGATTGTCTATCTGTTGTAAAATATCTTTAATCCGTTCTTGCAGATAGTTTATCTGTTGCAATAGGTTGGTCATATGTTGCATTACGCCGATGTTATTTCTATGAATAATCTAAGTCTAATCCGTTGCAACAGTGGGAAGATCGGTTTGATAATTTCCACAGATGACCTAAATTTTAAAACATATGCCTAAATCTTTTTGATATTTTCCAACAGTTACGATTGAATATCCATGTGCTCATCGACAACAAACCAGTAGGAAATACACACACCACCATGAAAATTTCAGCAATTAGGCTTCAATATCCATGTGCCCAACAACACCAAACCACTAGCAATAATGGCAACAATGTAGTATCTTGTTGCTCGATTTTGTTTCTCTTCATAAGCCTTGACTTTGTTCAACAAACCCCAGATTACACGATTTTCTTGTGAAGGGTGTTGTTCTTCATACCAATCAAAGTAATCGCATCCACCCAATTTCTATAAAAAAGAGAACACAATTATAAAACAATTACAAGTCAATAATTAATCAATTAATTAAATAAAAAAATATTACCTTTGAAATCTTACAAATAAAAAACCTATGACCCGGATTTTGTTGATTCCAAGAAGTTTTTAACAGATCTTCATGACCACACTTAAAATATCAAAAATCTTTATCACAAAAAATAGTGGAAGATGCGCTCGACATTGTCAAGGTCAGTTAGAAAAAATGAAAGTAATAATTTGAAGAATTTAGATAGTTAAAAGAAGATG
The DNA here is from genome assembly GCF_002878395.1 of Capsicum annuum. NCBI lineage: Eukaryota > Viridiplantae > Streptophyta > Magnoliopsida > Solanales > Solanaceae > Capsicum > Capsicum annuum. The sequence continues at coordinate 2,211 of NW_025855930.1, read as the reverse complement.
ACGATGAAGAAGAAGATTTGGGAATTTAGGATTAAATTTTAGGAGGAAGATGAATATATAAGTCAATGGGGAGAAAAAAATGACCGTTGGGGGCCAAGTGACGGTAAGTCAGCGAAATGTGCCAGGACTGACACAAACACATTTGATGTCTATTTTATTTTACATGTTTAAAATGAACATGTCTACTTGATGCCTATTTTATTTTAGGTGTTTGAACTGAACATCGTCGATGGGTTGTGCATTTTTTATTTTAATTCACTTTAACCTTTTTACACCTAGTGAAAATTTTTTATGTCCAACGAAAGTTGAATGTTTATAATGCAACAGATTCTCCATCCATTGTAACAATTATCCTACCTGTTCTGACATATAGTTTATCTGTTGCAATAGATTGGTCATCTGTTGCATTATCTCGATGTTTTTATCTAAAGTCCATCTGTTGCAACAGTGGGAAAACTTGTTTGATAAATTCCAACAGATAACCTACCTGTTGCAACATATGTATAAACCTGTTTGACTATTCTAATAGATGTGTCGTCTGTTGCAACAGATAAAGTCCATCTATTGTTACATATGTCTAAATCTATTCTTTTTTTTCAATAGATGTGTCATATGTTACATTATCTTGATGTTTTTATCTAAAGTCCATCTGTTGCAACAGTGGGAAGACCTATTTGATAAATTCCAACAGATCACCTAACTGTTGCAACATATGTCTAAATCTATTCGAATTTTCCAATAGATGTGTCGTCTGTTGTAACAGATACATTATCTGTTGCAATATTTGAATCTAGTATTCCTTTTCAATTAATAAGTTCAAATCTAAGGAATAAATAAAATTCGTAAACAAAATAAAATAAATCGAAGCCTTCATAAATTAGCTGAAATAAGTCAACGAATAAATGAAATGTAAAAAAATTGTTATGGGTACAGATCTCAACAAATACATCAACAACAATTTAAGTATACCCAAGGATTGCTTTGACATGCTCAATCTATAAAGATCTACTCAGTATGGACAAGTTGTTCTTCATCTGGTGCTATGGAATTCGGCTTTGCTCTTCGTGGATCTTCATTATCGCTTGCATACGGTTTTTGCGCTTTCTGTTCTCTATATTTCCATAAAAAGAGTAGCATATTGTCAATGCTGTTCCGCAATAGCTTCTTCTACATCCACCTGGATAGCCAGAATTGGTCAATGCTAATTACAGAGATACAACAAAATGGAAAAGGATAACTCATCTCTTCTAGCGAATCAAACAGGTCTTCCTCCTATTTTAAATTGTCCCAAACATATTATATTTCTGTTGCAACAATGAATCAACTATTGGGATAAATTTCTACATGAGGAAGACCTTGTGTGATAATTTCCAACGAATGAACCATCCATTGCAACATATGAGTTATCTGTTGCAGCAGATAGGTCATCTGTTGGTACAAATAAAAGTTGTATGAAGAGCTGTTTGATTTGCTAAAATAGACGAGATATATGTTGCACCAAATAAAGTATCTGGTGCAACAGGTTAGTCAACTGTTGCAACAGATGTATATATCTGTTTGGTAATTTTCAGCAGATGTGTCATCAGTTGAAATAAATATGTGTCTATTTGTTTTGTCAGTTCGAAGACATATAATATATTCACCTTCTTCAGCTCGTGCTTCTCTCTTTTGGACATTGTACGTTTCTCAGTACAACACGCAGACAGAGGAGTTGCAATTTTGCTTTTTTGGATGCCTGATAATGCCCTGGAAATCACTCTTCTTCTCTTCTTAGCCCTAATCTCTAATGGAGCGGATGGAAATAAAATCCTCTTTGATGAAATGAGATCCCTCTTAGATGTCAATTCCTTTACAGAAACAGTTAATGCATTAATAGCATTAATCACTACATCATGTTTCGCCCTATAGTCCTGACATTTGCATGCAGAACATTCGCTGAGAGAGGCAAAATCATTATAACTAGTATGATCATACTCATAATGGTTTGCTTTAAATACTGTAAGATGAGCATCATTAGCACCAACAGCGGCACCACTACCACCACCAACATCTCCATCAACAACAACAAGCCCACCCTCCAAAATTGTTTTTCTTGTAATAGTTGTTCCTCCAAACAATTTCATTTTTATTCTGTCAATGACCTTAGGGTCCGATAAAGTTTGCACAGACCATAAAGTAAGAAAAAATGGCATCTTCAACTCTCGATTGGTC
>NW_025855929.1:0-1720 GCF_002878395.1 Capsicum annuum | reverse complement strand
GGTAAAATTAATCACTAATTTTACTCATCCATTAATTTATATTGAATATAGTTATTATGATTTTTTTTGCTTGCTTCCTGTTTACACTTTTTAGGCTTGGGCATTTGAAGCCATTCCTCCCCTCCGAAAGTGATTAATGGATTACCCGGATGAGGTTTCTCATCCAAGGATATTTAGGTGGTTGGCTGCAAAGAGCAACACCAATATTAAGGAGGCTGATCTCTTTAACCCTCTGGATGATGCAATACGTCTTCTTCAAGTAAAATAATTCTACTCAAAAGATAAGAAAGATATTGAACAGATGTTATATCTGGTGCATGAGATGTTATATCTGATGCACTAGATGGGACATCTGTTGCGATAGGGTATATCTTTCATTAGATTACCCATTTGTGGCTTTGGTTCTCTAAACCGGACTTCTAAAAGATTAACTATCTACTACAAATTATGCAACATATGTTTAATAAATAACATATCATTCATCTGTTGTGACATACAGATTATATGTTGCATAACAGATTACCCGTCTTATGCATTTGTTACAACAAATGATTGATATTTTGCATCAGATTATCCATGTGTTACTCTATTTATCTGAACCAGACTCAAATGGATTTTAATAATATACTGCAAACTATGCAACAAATGGGTCTTTTTTTTAAAATATAGCCCAACTATGAAAATTATTATATTATATGATTTAAATGCATCTGTCTTTTTTTTCTTTTTTTATAGGTTGTGCATCCATGGATCGTGCCTACTGAAGAGGAGTCGGTGATGACTTTTTATATTACTCTAGGTTATGTTGATACTATTGTAAACCCAATGGTGGAGTTATTAAAGAAGGAATTGGCTAGAGCAACATCCATAAGAAGAGAAGTTAGGCAAGGTCAGCCTAATGTTGAGGCTCTTCATGACCAACCTTTTACTAAGGCAGATCCGGGTGCTTCTTCTGGTGGAGTTATTAGTGTTGGTGGCAGGCATGCTGATGCTGCTACCACTCATGATGCATGTTGATGCTCAAAAAAGAATAAATATATTTGAAAACACCTCTTTTCGCCCTTACACAGGTCCCTCTTACCCCTCTTCACCCTTGTGTTCTCATTATGAATATGATGAGTGCAAGGACAGACAGGATAAACTCTTTAAAAAAGTAGAGACTATCTCTAAAGCTATTGAGGAATTCAAATCCAAGAGGTGTTTCATACCATCCAAGAAGGTTAGGGAGCCACACACTCCTACAGCATTGGTTAGGAGAAAGAAAATTGCAATTAGAGATGTACCCTTCGCTCAGAAATCAAAAGAAATTGCAATTCCTCCCTCTCCAAAAGCTGTTGATGTTCTGGAGATAGTCAAGAAGGTGGACATATACATGGAATTTGGAACTGAAGAGAAGAGGGATCTGTAACAGGCTAAGAATGCCAAGCCAAGAGCACCAGATTACCCCAGGCCTCCCTTTTCCCCCCAAGACTTCCAGACTATGACTTATATGCGTATGCCGTATGAGGAAAATGAAAGTTTACTTTTATAACCTAGCCTTTCTAATATACCCCATGAAGAAGAAGCTATGCAACAGATTTCAGCTAGGTATACTGGTACAACTGGTTGTGGTTCTGTTGTAACTTATTATCCATCTGTTGTATAAGTTGTATTGGATTATTGATTCAGAGAACCCTATCCAATAGATGGACCATTCGTTGTATCTTTACAATTACTAAAC
>NW_025855928.1:0-4098 GCF_002878395.1 Capsicum annuum | reverse complement strand
GGGATTCGTAGGAGCTTCCTGAACAATCTCAGTAAGGAAAAGTGGAATTGAGGAGAGATGTGAAAACAACATTGAGGGAGGTGGACAAGGGTCCATTTATGGTGATGAAAAAAATGAAAGTAAGAAAGAGGAGGAATTGGAGAGTCAGAAAGAGAAAGAGGATGATCATCAACATGATGATAATGATCACCGACGGGGTGTGAGTTAATATCGACATCCTAGCATGATCCTGTTAAAACTTTTAGTATTGACAGGTTTCAAGCTGCGATGCCAATAAATGACCCAGAAGGAAAACAACTAACTGGTTAAATTGTACTTAAATGTCAGATGGGGAAATTTTTTGAACATTTTATGAAAATTATGAAGAACAAAAACATAGTCGAACTTTTTAAGACGAGCTGCTTTGGATGCTTTCTCGAGATGCCTGAGGATCCCTCTGCCCGTATCCATTTCCCTATGACGATGGTATATGGTCTTCTCAAGTGCAAGATCAAGTACGCAGGGGATGATAAAGATACGGAGGAGGGGGCAAAAAGAAGATGGATGAAATCTGGATCAACTACTGTGGCATGCCTGTTTGTTTTAGCTTGCAAGAGTTTGCCATAGTGACGGGATTGAGATGCCATCATCCAGAAGGACCACCACCCCACAAAATATTCAAGGAAAGAAAATGCAAGGGAAAAATAGATGGGTTGTTTGACATTGCTCGACGTGGCTACAAAGCATCGGATTTGTTGATAGATCTCGAGGATAAAACCATACCAGAGCAGTACAGGGAGAAATTGTGCTTAGTTTGGTTTAACCATTCGGTTATCTTGGCAAGAGACATCAACAAGGTCATCAAAGATGATTTGTTGGCGCGTGCAGTGGATTTTGATAAATTCAACAATTATCACTGGGGATATGACAACTTCTATTTGACTGTCCAATATTTACTAACAAAGCTATCCTCAGGGACGACCACATTATATGGCTTTCCTTGGCCTTTCATGGTAAAATTAATCACTAATTTTACTCATCCATTAATTTATATTGAATATAGTTATTATGATTTTTTTTGCTTGCTTCCTGTTTATATTTTTTAGGCTTGAGCATTTGAAGCCATTCCTCCCCTTCGAAAGCAGTTAATGGATTACCCGGATGAGGTTTCTCATCCAAGGATGTTTAGGTGGTTGGCTGCAAAAAGCAACACCAATATTAAGGAGGCTGATCTCTTTAACCCTTTGGATGATGCAGTACGTCTTCTTCAAATAAAATAATTCTACTCAAAGATAAGAAAGATATTGAACAAATTTTATGCCTGGTGCAAAAAATATTATATCTGATGCATCAGATTACCCATCTGTTGCTTTGGTTCTCTGAACCCCACTCCTAAAAGATTAACCATCTACTACAAATTATGCAACAGATGTTTAATATGATAACATATCGTTCATCTGTTGCGACGTACAGATCATCTGTTGCATAACAAATTACCTTTCTTGTGTAGCTATTGCAACAAATGATTGATATTTTTTATCAGATTATCCATGTGTTGCTCTATTTCTCTGAACCAGACTCAAATGGATTTTAACCATATACTGCAAACTATGCAACAGATGGGTCTTTTTTTATAATGTAGCACAACTGTGAAAATTATTATATTATATGATTTAAATACATCCATCTTTTTTTTCTTTTTTATAGGTTGTGCATCCATGGATCGTGCCTACTGAGGAGGAGTCGGTGATGACTTCTTATATTACTCTAGGTCATGTTGATACTATTGCAGACCCAACGGTGGAGTTAATAAAGAAGAAATTGGCTGGAGCAACAGCCATAAGAAGAGTAGTTAGGCAAGGTCAGCCTAATGTTGAGGCTCTTCATGACCAGCCTTTTACTAAGGTAGATTCGGGTGCTTCTTCTGGTGGAGTTATTAGTGTGGTGGCAGACATGCTGATACTACTACCGCTCGTGATGATGAGCATGTTGCTGCTCAAGAAAGAATAAATATGTTTGAAAAACCCCTTTTCTCCCTTACATAGGTCCTCTCACTCCTCTTCACCCTGGTGTTCTCGTTGCGAATGCGATGAGTGCAAGGACAGACAGGATAAACTCTTTGAAAAAGTAGAGGCTATCTTTAAAGCTATTGAGGAATTCAAATCCAAGATGTGTGTCATACCATCCAAGAAGGTGAGGGAGCCATACACTCCTACAGCATTGGTTAGGAGAAAGAAAAGAGCAATTAGAGATGTACTCTCTGCCTGGAAATCAAAAGAAATTGCAATTCCTCCCTCTCCAAAAGTTGTTGAAGTTCATGGGATAGTCAAGAAGGTGGACATATACGTGGAACTTGGCACCGAAGAGAAGAAGGATCTGCAACAGGCCAAGAATGCCAAGCCCGGTGCACCAGATTACCCCAGGCCTCCCTTCCCCCCCCAAGGCTTCCAGACTATGACTGATATGCGTATACCATACGAGGACAAGAAAAGTTTACTTTTTCTAATCTACCCTATGAAGAAGAAGCTACGCAATAGATTTCACATCTATTGCAACAACTGGGTATACTGGTGTAACTGGTAGTGGTTCTGTTACAACTTATTATCCATCTGTTGCATAAGTTGCATTGGATTATTGATTCAGAGAATTCTATGAAACAGATGGACTATCCGTTGCATATTTACAATTACTAACCTATTTAAAAATTGACTTCTTATCTCACAGCATGTTGACATAATTCTCTACCTCATGAGGAAAAGTCAATTAACTTACCGGGAAGCTTATGACGCTATCGATAGGATAATGGACCTCGACTTCTGCAAGAAGCTCAAGGATAGGTACAATAAACTCAATGGAGAGGCATCATCCCTTGGTGTGGGACTTGATTTCCTAGTTCTAACGTTGGTATTGGATGAAGAAGAAATGTTAAGATATGTTAGAGGGGACAAGCCAAATCCACACGTCAAGAGCTGGACTGAGGCAAAAAGGATTCTTGCAGTCATTAGCATGAATGGCATGCATTGTCGAGCTGTTGAGATACTACTCGAGGAGGAAAACATCAATGTTTATGACTCCAACATACCTCTCATCGACGATTTCAATCTTTTTCTCCTCGTGGAGCCACTGATGGTGCTGTTGCCCATCTTGTTGGGGGAGAGTAAACTGATGAATCATTTTCCAAAGGAAGTGTTGATAAAGAAATCATGGGATTTTAAAGGTCGAAAAAGGGGAATGATCCTTCCAAAAGATGATGTCACTAAAGCGAGCGGCTCACACTCTCTTGCGCACATCGAATGTTTGCTGACCGGCACAGAAATGGCCAAGCCAATGACTTTTCTACGCGACAATGCTGTGGTAAACCTGCAAGAAGTCTGGGCTTATAGGGTACTAACTGGACGCTTGAAGCCAGTGTATATAGAAGAGCCTGTGAAATAGAAATTTGTAATTTCAAGTCACTCTTCACTTTAATACATGTACATGTAGTGGCAATAATTTTTTTCTGATGAAAGTTGAGTTTTTTATAATGCAATAGATTAGACTGTAAATCTGTTGTAAAATATCTTTAATCCATTCTGGCAGATAGTTTATCTGTTGCAATAGGTTGGTCATCTGTTGCATTATGGTGATGTTATTTCTATGAATAATCTAATAATCTAAGTCTAATCTGTTGCAACAGTGGGAAGACCTATTTGATAATTTCTAACAGATGACCTAAATTTTACAACATATGCCTAAATCTTTTTGATATTTTCCAATAGTTACGCTTGAATATCCATGTGCTCGACAACACCAAACCAGTAGCAAATATACACACCACCACAAAAATTTCAGCAATTAGGCTTGAATATCCATGTGCCCAACAAAACCAAACCAGTAGCAATAACGACAACAATGCAGTATCTTATTGATCGATTTTGTTTCTCTTCAGAAGCCTTGACTTTGTTCAACAAACCCCAGATTACACAATTTTATTGTGAAGGGTGTCGTTCTTCATACCAATCAAAGTAATCTCATCCACCCAATTTCAATAAAAAAGAGAACACAATTACAAGTCAATAATTAATAAATTAATTAAATAAAAAAATATTACCTTTGAAATCTTACAAGTAAAAAACCTAT
>NW_025855927.1:629-8971 GCF_002878395.1 Capsicum annuum | reverse complement strand
TTGATTGTTTGATGTTTACTTATGAATTTATGTTATGAATTTTATTTCATTACCATGGATTGATGTTTTGAGTACTTAAGGGGTTAAAGTTATGATTTATGGTTCACTTTGAAAATTCAATCATCTTGAAATTGCATACATGTCCTATGTTGAAGACTGAAATTTTACATGTTTGAATATGTTTCAAGAATGGTATTGATAATCCCTTGTTATTAAGATTTTAAAGCTTGGCATATGATTTTCTATCAAAGTTTCAAGAAAGAGTTGATTTTTGAACCCCAAGTAAGAAAAGAAATCCACATTTGATTGATTTATGATAAAAGGGGTAACATATTGGCTCCCGATGTAAATTATTGAATTGTTTATTGTGGATTTTCTTTAAAGTTCTGAGCTAAGTCTGGGAGTAGTATTTAGCACCGAGCGGAAAGTGTGGTACTTCCCTAGAACTACGTGCCCCCGTAGGATGTGAGCCTGAGGCTGATATAGTGATCACTAATGAATTAAAATTTAGGTCCTATTCCGATGGCAAGGATAGGACAGCTCCCCCCAACGTGGGTTGGACGTTGGACTCCATGTAGCTCACATGGTTTATGTCGGTTAAGAGAAAATCCCAAAGCGAATCCCTACTCTATTTAAGATAAGTGTATATGTTTTGAAAGCTATGATTTTCTGAGAAAGTTTCTTATTTCCGAAAGATTTATATATCATGTTCTAAAGAGAATTGTTTTAAGAGTTGATTACTCTACAAGTTTGAAACCGAGAAGAAAGAGAACTAAGAACTTATTGTAATGACACTTGTTTAAATTTACATGTATTATTCATCCATGACTATGATGGTTTAACTCAAGCTAAGTGAGTCATTTATATCGGCATGCATGTATTTAATAAAATTGTGATATTCGATTATTGAAATTCCATAACCCCCATATACTCGGTATATTTCCATGGTACTGACCGACATATTCGTCTGTGGGCTACATTTTCTCATAATGTAGGTTCAAGTGCTCAGTCCCAGACTCGACAGTGATTTTCGAGCACATTGATCGACATCTTCTACAGTGGTGAGTCCTCCTGCTTCGAGGACCTATGTTCAGATACCCCAGTATTTCATCTATGAAGTTGTCAATTTTGATTGAGTACGATTTAGTTAGGGATCTGTCCCAATGGCTCTCTAGTTTATTTGAGTAGTAGAGGCTTGTCAGACTAGATCACCAGTTTGTCAGTTTTATTGAGATTTCAGTATTGTGTTTGGTTTGAACGAAGTATATTTTCTTGACTTTTCTCATAACTCTAATATGATAAGTAACTTTTGTGGTTTTATTTGCTTTAAATAAGTGTAAGTTGTGATAGTAGGCTCAAAGGGTTAGCTTAGGGCTACTCGTAGCCTTAAGCACCGTGTGACATCTCGAGACCCAATTTGGGGCATTACAAACTTTGTATCAGAGCCTAAGGTTTAAGGAGTCCTAGGGAGTCTGACAAGCTACGTTAAGTAGAGTCTTGATTATCGGTGTGTAGCTCACCACATCTATGAGCAAGATGCTATGAAATATTTTAGAAAAAAATCATTTCTTTCTTTCAAGTCCATCGTGCTTAAATTTGTCTCTCTCGGCTATTGATTCGTGCTCTCTTGTTTCAAAAAATGCCTCCTCGTCGAGCTCGTAGAAATTATAATGATCAACAACCTCAGCCCGCTGATCACCTCTATGCAAATGTATCCCACGCTGAGTTTTGGGCAGCTTTCCAGGCGCTGGCCCAAGCTATCACCGCCAATTCCCAGGCTAATCAGGCCCCAGTTCTACCTCAGTAGGGAGATGATTCAGCTGCTACTAGAATTTATGATTTCATGCGGATGAATCTGTCGGAGTTCTACGGGTCTAAGGTAGGTGAAGACCCACAGTTGTTTCTTGAGGAGGTGAGGAAAATTACGTAGGTGATGCACGTATTTGAGGAAGAAAGTGTTGAGATGGAGTCCTACAGGTTGAAAGACATTGCTCATGACTGGGTTGTTGCATGGAAGAAGGAGAGAGAGAAGGGTCCTGCCCCTATGACTTGGCAGATATTCCAGGATACGTTTCTAAATAAGTTTTTTCCATTAGAAATGAGAGAGGCGAGAGTAAAGGAGTTCATGAACTTGAGGCAAGGCTCCATGACTATTAAGGAGTACTGCTTGAAGTTTAACCAATTGGCCAAATATGCTCCTAACTTAATTGTTGATACCCGCTCTAGCATGAGTAAGTTCGTGACAGGTATTTCGGGTTTGGTGTTGAAGGAGTGCAGGACTGCTATGTTAAATAGGGATATGGATCTAGCGAGGTTGATGCTTCATGCCCAACAGATCGAAGTAGACAAACTCAGTGAAAGAGATAGAGTAAGGGGAAATAAGAGGGCTAGATCCGAGCAGCACGATTATGGTCAGACTGGGTCTCAGGGAGGGAATCGCTCTCAGTTTTAGAACTGTTCATCTATGCCAGCACCGTCGCCAGCTAGCGCTCCCGTGCCTAGGGGAAAGCAAGAGCAAGAAAATAAGCCATCTATGTCTAGGTCTCAGCATAGTGTGGGTAGTAGGCCTAATTATCCTTCGTGTGCTAAGACAGTCAACAAAATACTGAGAGAAAAACTAGGGTTTTCTCGGGTGCTTCCTATTTTTTTAGCATCAAAACCCAAAATTGTTAACCCATTCTCAAAGATAATACAACTAAAAGTCTTCTGTTTCATCATTAACTAAAAATTCCTATTTTTTAGAATAAAGAACAAATGTAGAACTCTTCTCGAACTCTGTTACCTACAAAGATAGAGAAAATGATGGATAAAAATGGGAATGAAGTCAAAAAAACAACTATATATAGTCGTAAATGGGAAGAAAATCAAACTATTTTGAAGGGTTGAGCAATAAATTAAGTAGTTTTTGTTTGTATTATTGAGAGGGAGAGGAGACCCCAAGAGAGAGAAAGAGAGAGAAAAGTGAGAACTTAAGATTTGAAATGAAAAGTTTTTCACGCCAATGGGTGATTTGTATGGGTTGCTTTGTAATTTTGGAAAAGAGTGACAAGTTTTGTAATTGCTAATTTGGTCCGAATTAGTCTTAATTAATTTTAAAAAATTTAAAAGATACAGTTTTTAAAACATTGAGCTGATGAGAACTCATTTCAACTCAGAGTGATCGATCGACGACTCAGGTTGGGATGAACGCAATACCAATGCCATGCAATTGTAAAGACTCGATTGGATTTGTAGTTGACCCTGTGAGCTCATTCATTCATCCCTAGTTCCACCTAAATCAACTTAGGTACTATCACTATCCTAACATTGAGTTGATGAGAACTCATTTCAACTCAGAGTGATCGATCGATGACTCAGGTTGGGATGAACTCAATACCAATGCCATGCAATTGCAAAGACTCGATTGGATTTATAGTTTACCCTGCGAGCTCACTCATTCATCCCTAGTTCCACCTAAATCAACTTAGGTACTATCACTATCCTAACATTGAGTTGATAAGAACTCATTTCAACTCAGAGTGATCGATCGACGACTCAGGTCGGGATGAACACAATACCAACGCCATGCAATTGCAAAGACTCGATTGGATTTATAGTTGACCCTGCGAGCTCATTCATTAATCTCTAGTTCTACCTAAATTAACTTAGGTGCTATCACTATCCTAACATTGAGTTGATGAGAACTCATTTCAACTCAGAATGATCGATCTACGACTCAAGTCAGGATGAATGCATTACCAATGACATGGAATTGCAAATACTCTATTGGATTTGTAGTTGACCCTGCGAGTTCATGCATTCATCCCTAGTTTCATCTAAATCAATTGCAATAAAATCTGCTGCAATAAACAACTGAGTTGTTGAAAATTTTCAAATAGGTATTCATATCAGTTGCAACAGATGACATATTTAATTTAATTATCAAATAGAAATTTGTATCTGTTATGACAGATGACTGAGCTGTTGAAAATTTTCAAACAGATATTTATATTTATTGTAACAGATGAATATCTGATTTAATTAATTATCAAATAAATATTTTCATCTATTGTCAAAGATGACTGAGCTGTTGGGATTTTCAAATAGATATTTATATCTGTTGTAACAGATGAATGAGCTATTCAGATTTCTAAACAGATATTTATATATGTTGCAACAGATGACATATCTGTTTGAAAATCTTTTTTTCTCTTTTAATTTTCAAGCAAGCTTCTAGTCCGAGTAGATAATATCAAGTAGTACTACTTACTACTAATGACGGTAAAAAATATTTCTTGAATATCTCAAAAGTGATTTTATTGAGCAGTCTTGTCTTGTTTTTTCAATGTCACTAGTCTTAGTCTTCCTCGTGCCCCTCAAATTATTAATGAAATTAATGAATATTAATTAATGAATATTGAAAACCACCATGTCTACGTAAACAATACATCTATAGAAATTATCTCATCTCTTTCTTCAACTGCAGTTTATTTTATTCAACTCTCATCTTTTTCTTTCTCTCCTTTTTAGGGTCACAGACTTTTTTCTCTTTTTTCTCTTCTCTTCTCATAAATATCTTTTCGGATCTAAACCGATCCATATCTTTTCTTGACTGAAATTTCTATTTTGATCCCCTTTTTTATATTAAGGTATGGTTCATTATTGCTCTTTCACTCTTGTCTTCTTATTTGCAAGTTACTTACATTTGTATTTTTATTTAATTACTATTTACCCATATCATATTTATTAAAAAAAATTGAAGGAACTTTTAAGTATTGAATAAACAAACCTAGAATTTTTATTACAATACGCGAAAAAAGTCATCATGGAAACACACATAGAGTGCACTGATTTTGTGAATGTTGCTTTTACTGATTAGTCATAGATCGCTCAAACAAGATGTCTAATATTTTATAGTTAAGTTTGGTAGGTCTGAACTGATAAGGCTGAGGGATCATGAATATGGTTCTGATACCCTGTTAAGATTTAATGTCAGTTGTTGCTCATATTTATTTGTCAAGCATTGTGAAGGGATCTAGTTTTGGTGTCATTGTAAAGAGATTCAATAGCGATTGGACTAACTTTTAGGGTGCATTGGACCCTTAGAGAGCCTTCGAAGCTTCGCACTGCATCTAATAAGAACGGAAAACCAATATAGTTATTGCCCTGGCCAAAATTTATATGGTTGGGTTGCTCGCTCGGGGTGATGATTATATGCCAGAAGGTGCGGTAGGAGAATGCCTTCAAGGAAAAATGGGTGGTTGATAGAAGACTATATCATCTGAGAGCTAATTAAAGATGAGACATAGGGTAGAAAGTAACTTCTAGCGAATCTGATCGATGGAATTATCTTAACAGATGCGAAATCTAAACCAAGTGCAAATCTGAAAGTGTATCCGATAATGTAATTTCATTTGTTGTCTATCTAAAAAAATAATGCAGATGGACACTTTGCTAGGGAGTTGTGTGGTCGGTATTATCACCTAGATAGAAAATAAGAGAAGACCAACAAAGAAGCCTCACATGCATCGAGGGTTGAAATAATGTACAGCAAGTCTAGAAAACTTACTCCAACAGCAACTGCAATTAAAATAAGGAATGTAAGAGAAGGCGGCAATTTTTGAATTTTAAATTTCATCTCATGCCTTCTTGTTTGTGTTTTCGATCAGGTCCACTGTCGTTGACCTAATCGAAACCAAAAACGATATTAAAAGGCAAATAAAGTGTCATTGTTTCCTTAGCAATATGGTTATAATTGATTGTTTTTTCTTGTCTTAACATGCTTTCAACATTCCTTGGAGAAGATCAGATGCTTGCTGTAGTAGGTGAATCCTGATAATTTTCAAGCTTGCCTCCAGCTTGCTGATTTTGTATTCAAGTTGGTCGGTACCATCTTCGAAGTTGGTAAGGAGTTGCTCATCTCTTGTGAGCTCGATCAAGGACACCACCTTCAAAGTTGTGTCATTCTAGAAGCCCTTCAAAACACTTTCTTCAGAAGCCTTAAAGGATACATAGAGGGTCTCTGTGTTTGTTTTAGGTCAAAATATGTTGATGCACGTTAAAGATGTGGTCCCAACAGTTGAACAACACTCTTTTTTCGATCGTTGCTCCATGCTTCTTGCTCAACCAATTTGATAAATTAGTAAGCATGGAGCTACGTAGCGTGTGATCTAACCCATGTCTATCACTCCTATCAAACGTTACATAACTCCAAGCTCATTACCCTATCAAAAAAATATGATCGAGTTAGTGCACAAATCAAATGAGCTCAATCCTCAGCCTTTCTACTGATCGCTCTTCTTTAATATAGATGACAAGATATCTGCTATGCAAAAGTCTACACCATCGCCATACATGCTTGCCTGGGAGCAATTCTTCTGAAGATATATGTTGATGCCTTCTAAAGAATTGCTCCCAGGCAAGCATGTCTAGACTTGTGCATAGCAGATATCTTGTCATCTATATTAGAGTAGAGTGATCAGCAGAAAGGAAGACAGATTGAGCTTGTTTGATTTGTGCACTAACTCGGCATATTTTTTGATAGGATAATGAGCTCGGAGTTACGTAACGTTTGATAGGCTTGGTAGAGCCGGTTTAGATCATATGCTACGTAACTCCATGCTTACTAATTTATCAAATTGGTTGAGCAATATGCATGGAGAAATGCTCGATAAAAGTGTGTTGTTCAACTGTTGGGACCACATCTTCAACGTCCATCAATACATTTTAACCTAAAACAAACACAGCGACCCTTCATGTATCCTTTAAGGCTTCTGAAGAAAGTGTTTTGAAGGGCTTCTAGAATGCCACAACTTTTAAGGTAGTGTTCTTGATCGAGATCACAAGAGACGAGGAACTCCTTACCAACTTCAAAGACGGCAATGACCAGCTTGAATACAGAATCAGCAAGCTAGAGGTAAGCTTGAAAATTATTGGGATTCACATACTACAGCAAGCATCTGATCTTCTCTGAGGAATGTTAAAAGCATGCTAAGGCAAGAAAACACAATCAATTAATCCATATTTCTAAGGAAGTAATGATACTCTATTTTCCTTTCAATTTCGTTTGTGGTTCCGATCAGGTCAACGATAGTGGACCTGATCGGAAACACAAACAAGAAGGCATGGAATGAAACTTAAAATTCAAAAATTACCGTCTTCGCTTAGTTTTCTTATTTTAACTGCAGTTGTTATTGGCGTAAGTTTTCTAGACTTGTTGAACGTCATTTCAACCCTCGATGCTCGTGAGGCTCTTTGTTGGTCTTCTCCTATTTTCTACCTAGGTGATAATCCCAACCACGCAGTTCCCTAGCAAAGTGTCCATCTGCATTATTTTTCTTTCAGAGACACCACAGACGAAATTACATTACTGGATACACTTTCATATTTGCACTTGATTCAGATTTCGCATCTGTTAAGATAATTCCATCAGCCAAATTCGTTAGAAGTTACTTTCTACCCTATGTATCTTCTTTAATTAGCTCTCATATGATATAGTCTTCCATCAACCACCCACTTTCCCTCGAAAGCATTCTCCTACCGCACCTTCTGGTATATAATCATCACCCCGAACGAGCAACCCAATCATATAAATTTTTGGCCAGGGCAATAACTATATTGGTTTTCTATTCTTGTTTGATGCAGTACGAGGCTTCAAGGGCCCTCTAAGGGTCCAATTCACACTTAAAGTTAATTCCAATCACTATCGGTTCTCTACAGTGACAACAAATATCGATCCCTTCTCAAAACTTGATACGCATAAACACGAGTAAAAACCATCAGTAATTCTAAACAGGGTATCTGCACCATCTTCATGAGGTCCTCAGCCTTATCAATTCCGAACCCATCAAACTTAACGGTACAATGCAGGATCTTGTTTGAATGATCAATGCCTAATCGGTTAAAAATTGTATTCACAAAAACATTATACTTTGTGTGTGTTATCCCGGTGACCTTATTAGTAATACATACTTCACTCCCATACATATGATAGTGGATCCATCTGCACGCACATTATTCTTCCTAGCCCATCTATGGCTTAAATTGAATAAACAAATGACTAGCTAGTTGCAACAGATGACATATCTGCTTATATTGTCAAACAATTGGAGACATCTGTTACGACAGTTGATCAACCTGTTGCAGAAATCAAACAGATATATACATCTGTTGCAAAAGATTGCCAGTACGTTGTAAGTTATCTAACATAAAGAATATATTTTGCAACAGATTACCCATCTGTTAGATTTATTTTAAAGCAATTTTCTTTTCTTTTTGAGATACAATAATTTATAAATAGGTCCCTCCTTACAAATATGGATGATCCAGATTCGTACAAGAATATTCATATCGAGTCCTTGCGT
>NW_025855927.1:0-529 GCF_002878395.1 Capsicum annuum | reverse complement strand
TCTAACAGATGGGTAATCTGTTAGATTTATTTTAAAGCAATTTTCTTTTCTTTTTGAGATACAATAATTTATAAATAGGTCCCTCCTTACAAATATGGATGATCCAGATTCGTACAAGAATATTCATATCGAGTCCTTGCGTGAACTTTAAAGGCATTTTGATGAATTTCAGAGAGATTTGGTTGACTTCGGAGCAAGGCTGCCGGATGAAAAATGTTCGATTGACAATAATAATAATAGTAGTAATAATAATTAGCTAATGTTTTTTATTTTAGCGCATGTATGTATTTTTCTCCTTTTGTATATTGGATCTACCCAAGGGATTCAAAAATCTATGAACATTCATTTCATTTTGTTGTCGACTTTGAATTTTTAATTCTTATGTAGTATTTAATAATAATCATTCTGTTTATTCCTTGTTTTCAACATGTCGACGGTTGGTACTGACACATTTGTGCTATGTTGCTTTCTTTTTATGTTACATCATAGGTTCAAAGACACATCTTCCAGACCAGCAGCAGCAGTAGCA
>NW_025855926.1:0-1812 GCF_002878395.1 Capsicum annuum | reverse complement strand
CTCAAAAAATTTTCTTTGATGGGCTTTGCAGAACTAACAGAAGGGTTGTTAAGATGCCAATCTTCAAATAGAAGAGAATCTTCATTAAGGGGTTGAGCAGGTATCCGAAGGTAGAGCAAAAATTTCATGACTATGATCTAGGATGGACTACACAAGGAGGAAATTCATTCTTCCCTACACTAGTTAGGGAGTTCTATGCAAACTACAGCTGACCAACCTTTGTTGGATAAAGTTCTGGTACAGGGCATAACGGTAGATGTTTCTAAAGCAACAATCAACAGGTTCCTTCATGTCCCAAACTTCACTCCTCAGGCTACTTTTCCTACTTTCTATGCTTGGTTGAAGCATAGGGAAAATCAGCAGACTTTGTTAGCCATACTCATAGCCGATGGAGAACCGAAATGGTTGACTAATCCAAGTGAAAGGATTTTCAAGTCCTCCTTGACTTCAGAGGAAAGATTTTGATGGGGTATTATAAGTGCGTAGCTGATGCCCACAGATGGTGATAATATCTTCAGGGATGATAAATCTATATTAGTCGTAAGTTTTATGGCTAATCACAAATTGAAATTTGGAGAGATCATCACCGAAGAGATAAAAATTCAAGTCTCGAGGTCTGATACAGCATATCCCTTCCCTTGTTTAATTACAAGGTTATGCAGGGCAGCCAATGTGCCTAAGATTATCGGGTTAACAGAAGAAATCCTTGCCAACAAGACCCACAATCCGATCCAAAATGAGGAAAATCAGTCGAGGCTAATGCTTGATAGGGGCACAGAGATTCCCACTGATTCACTGGTTACAGGTACTTGTTCAGTGCCTAATGTAGAGATGCCAGATTCTGAAGCTGTACCTCCAACATCCGCAACAATGGTAGAATCATCAGTGCCCATAACCGAGATAAATCCTCCAGCTGCAGTGCCTATAATAGAATTTGCCATCAGTCTTATACATTTCAGGAGAGTGTCAAAGCATTCCAAGTGGTGTGAGGCTCAGCTTAAACTCTTTGCCAAGCAATTTGCAGCTGCAGTGGACAAAAGGGTGAAGGCTGCACTTGAGCTCTACAAGGCTCTACCGGGTAGGATAGATGAATTGGAGAACCGCGTCAATGCGCGGTCGAAGGAGAGGTCAGATTCAGAGATAAAACTATTTAAATCAAACCTAGCCAAGGTGAAAGCGGAGGTTGAAAAGCTACAGCAACACCAATCTATAATGTCATCTAATCCGACAGTTGAGGAGTTTGAGGGAGAAATCCTATTGTTTGATCTCACCGAGGAACCACTGAAGAAAAATAAAAAAAAAGGTGAGAAAAAAGGAAAAAAAAGAGAGGCCCGATAGTGATGAAGAAAGAAAAGAAGAAAAGAGGGCAAGAAAGAAGTCAAAAAAGAAGGAGATGAAGAAGGCGAGGATTGAGTCCTTAGTGCATAATGAGAGATGAGAGGTATCCATCCGAGTGAGAGCTATAGGGGCCTCTACTAGTAGGCCTTCGGAGACTGATAAACTAGCTATACCAGAATAGAGCAAGGCTCATGATGGAGATAAGGAAGATAAGGATGCGACAGCAGGGTCAGGAACCCATGACCCCCTGGATTGATCTATTTCAGGTATACTCTAACCCTTAGTTTAGATTTTTTTTATTTTAACTTGAGGGTGTAGGGTAAATTATTGTTGTAAAATTTTGTAGCCAACTAAGAGAAATACTTGTACTTGAGGCAGTTGAATTGTTTTGTAATTTTTGTACACCTCTTCAAGTAGTCTACTTCTTTAACTGTGTGGTTTGCATTTAAGTGTGACCATTGTATATCTTTGTAT
>NW_025855925.1:0-1185 GCF_002878395.1 Capsicum annuum | reverse complement strand
CCTAAATAACCTTCCCTATGTGCATAATATACCTTGATCCTTGTTTTGAGCCTGATTAGCCTATTTATTTTTATGGCACCTGTCACCTTCCCATTTAGATCACAATAAACCTGTTTTAGCCCTGGTTCTCCTTGGATACTATGCACCTTGACTTAGGCAAATGGCCTAAGTTGAGGGTGGCTATCATAGGGGTGTCTGATACAGAATGAGTATGAAGAAATATAGCATAAAAAAGAATAAAAAGCAGGGTGCGGAGGAAGAGAGAAAGAAAAAAAAATTGTGGAAAAGAATAAGTGATTGTGGAAAAGACCTCACCCATCATAAATAAGTGTGATCAAGAAAAGAGAAGAGTAGAAAAGCTAAGGAGTAAAACCCCAAAAAGCTAGTGAAGTATCAAGGAGGCTTAGTCACTTTAAATACCATCGAGTATCATACCAGTGCCTAACCTATATTACAAGCCTAAGAGAAGACTTATAGTGATCCTAGCTGACCTATCTGAAGATCTGGATAATGAAAATAAGGGCAAGCCTATGATACTTGGCATACATTAGTTGGAACTTCGTTCTGAGAGTGAGTGTTTTGATTATCCCCATGGTTACATGTATGATTACTGATATGATATGAGGGGGATTTCTTTACTGTGAGGGCACACCAGATATGTTGCTAGTTGCTAACTTGTTTAGAGAGTGTAATACTGGTCTATGCATGGCTGCTATAGTTCAACTAATGTCGTATCTTGATTCTTGCATGTTACGTTGGTGTTCTTCAATAATATACACAGTTGTTCTTGAATTGACTGACCTTGGAGATGGTAAAAGTGTTTTAAGATGATATGGATGATTGACTTCTAAATGTACTTTATAGTCTCTTAGTTGTACTGAGTTGCTTGACGACAAGCAATTGTTTTAAGTTAAGGGTGTTGATATGTGAGCTAATGCTAACACATTTGAGGCTTTTAACTAAGAATAATTGCAATGGCTTAAGCAACTTTATCGTTTTTGATTGTTTTATGTTAGATTTTGCAGAAGAAGCTAATATGTTAGAGAACCAACAAGAATGGAAGCAAATGAGCTACAATCTAAAGTAAATAAAGGCAAAGTGTGGCTGATAACATTTGTGATAAGTCGTTAGCCCTGTGATAAACTATCAGCTTTATGGTCAGCCATAGACAGAGAATTGGCATAA
>NW_025855924.1:0-3310 GCF_002878395.1 Capsicum annuum | reverse complement strand
TTTTAGTTCAAAACACATTAATCTCTCTATTTTCAATCTCTTTAAACCCAGCTGTGTGTATCCATGAAGATCAATAATGTGACAGAAAGAAATCAAGATATAGCATCAACTTAGCAACAATAACTATGCATATGTACAAATTACACTACCCAAACAAGTTAGCAACTAGCAACGTAACCAGTGTGTCCTCACTACAAAGAAGTCCCACATCACTTATATCAGATATTACATATGTAACCATGAGGACAATCAGTAGACACTCGCTCTTAGAATGAAGTTCCAATAAATGTATGCCGAATACCATAGGCTTGCCCTTATTTTCATTACCAAGACTTTCAGATAGTTTAGCTAGGATCACTATAGGTCTTCTCTTAGGATTGTAATGTAGGATAGGGGATGGTATGATACTCAATGATATTTAAAGTGACTAAGCCGCCTTGACACTACACTAGCTTTTGGGGTTTCACGCATTAGCCTTTTTGTATTCTTCTATTTTCTTGATCACACTTATTCAGGATGGGTGAGATAATTTTCTACAATCACTTTTTTTTACAACTTTTCTTTTCTTGCTCTTTTCCACCGCACCCAACTTTTTGTTCTTTTGTTTTACTTTACCTTTCTTCATAGTCAGTTTACATCACGCATCCCTATGATAGCCACCCTCAACTTAGGCCATTTACCTAAGTTAAGGTGCACAGTGTCCAAGGAGGACTAGGGCCAAAACAGGTTCATTATGATATAAACTGGAAAAGTGATAGGTATCATAAAAATAAATAGGTTAATTAGGCTCAAAGCAGGGATCAAGGGATAGAAGGTTATTTAGGCTAAAAGTAAGCTAATATCAAAACGGCTGATGATCCTTTCCTAACCCCTATCCTTCAACCAAGGTAAGACTAACCAAACAAGTTCTGGATTTCAACATACAATGGGAACTAGGTAGTATCTCACACACACATGGCACAAAGGTATATCACAAGCTACTACCCATTCGGTTCATGAAATTTTTTAGCAATGGTTATCATGTTACTAAAACTAATGCCATAACAAGATGCACAGTGGTCACACATAAATACATATCACACCATTATAAAATAAACCTTTGGAAAGGTGTTCAAAAATTAACAAAAATATGTCAATTGTCGTAGATACTTGTTTTTCTCCCAGTTAACCACAACATATCGCAAAATAAAACACAATATGCCAAAATATGCCGACTCTACTAGGAACAAGAATCCAGGGAAAAGAGGCATGACAACAAAAACCCATGGAGGACATCAACATCCACAAGTAGCCCCACCCTCAACTTAAAATTATGCAATGTCCCCAATGCATCAAACCAAAACAAGAGAGTTAGAAGCATACCTATTGCACCTCGAGTGCGAAGATCTAATGTTAATCATATAATATGAATACAAAAAACAAAATACCTTGGGTTGCCTCCCAACCAGCGACAGATTTAATATCGTGGCACTACTCAATTATCTTGACTACTCAAACTTCGTCAAGATACCTTATTGCTAATTATTTATGTCTCCACTTGGAGGATTTGAAATGTTTACCCAAATTTTAATCAATACATCTTCAGGGTGTGTTGGGCAAATGTGAGGGCATGATGAGGAATGTTCTATCACTCCACTTCGAAGACTTGAACTGTTTACCCACTTTTGCATCGAACTTTCGTATGGGCTTATTCAGAAATGGTGAGAATCTTAAATAGCCACTAAATTGACATCAATCTTTAAGCTTCTTGGCCTTCAAGATTGGGTTTGTATTATACCCTTTTGGAAGGACAAACTCCAAAACATAAGAATCTTCTTCCTCATTTTAAAAATTCATCAATTCCTTGGGTGATTCGATTTCCATCACATCCACCAAGCATAATGTTGAAAAGTGGTTTGGATGAGGTCAATTTTGGAGTAGCATCCCTATTAGTATTTTTACCCCAAAATGGACTATAGTTTTCACAAGGATTATGCTTGATTTCTTCTTTTGACTCTAGTACCATTTCCTCGTCTTTGGCATATTCATTCATAAATAGTTTGGTTAGTTGGAAAATAACCGAGGGTTGCTCAACATCAATCTCATCATCAACATTAGATTCTGGCTCCTCATCTTCACACTCATCCATTATGTTAAATGATTCCACAGAAAAGATATCATCTAAACTTAATGTGGAAAAGTTTTTTGAATGCTTGACCTCTATATCTATATCCTCTATTATTCTTCTTTCCTAGTTATTTTCCCTTATGTATTGATGTATATCATGTATGATATTATTCATTGTGTCCACACAATCCAACATTCGTTGAAGCATAGCTTCAATGCCACTCTTTTCAGTGCTTTATTTTTCCTGTTCTTGACCATAAGACCTATCAAAATCATAAAAAGAACTAGAATTTGGGTTAGCATAGGGGGGGGGGGGAGGGGGAATTTGGGCAATCACTTCAATGTCCATATTGACCACCACATACCAAACAATCATACTCCCGGTAGGATGGAGATGTTGCACACATCTCTCTCTGAGGATCATATCTACAATATTGCCAAAAGTGAGGTCTATCACAATATGGACATGGATCATTCAGATAAGATTTTCAACCACCAAGATCATGTTCATTCTACGATGCCATAGTAATAAGAAAAATAAAATAAAAATCTACCTAACACAAGAAATAAAAGAAAATTAAAAACACATATTTACAAGTTTGAATTAAAGCAAGTAGGCTAAAATTCCCAACCAATTCAATACGCAAAATTTTTCCCCGGCAACGACGCCATTTTCGATAACGCTCAACTTACATGTCAATTTAGTGCAAGGAAGTCATCGTCAATATATTTACCCAACTTTGGAGTCAGGGTCGAATCCATAGGGAATAAAGTGAGTGGCGATTAAACTAATTTGGAACTATAGCTACAAGTTAAATTCAAAAAAATGATACAAAAAGATAAAATGAGGGTTTTTGAGATTAACAAGTAATTTTTGGTCACTTTAGTTCCAATGCTTGTAAATTAAGAGTTTATGAAATAACCAGCATTATGTTCACTAGGGCGTCCGATAATGACAGATGCTAAAAGTGGTTCAAGATTCTCATGGTGGGTAGGATAACAAGCTATCTTTATTAATGTTATGATTAAATGACTCTCAACCTACTTAAGCATTTAATTCCCTAATCCTCTCAGACTTAGGAAAATTTCTATTTCCTGCCTAGATTTTTCCTCAGGTTAACCAACTTTGTTACAACACTGATTATTAAATGAAGTATTTCTGAGTCCCTGCTGATAATTCACTTCCTACTATATTTGATTTCTT
>NW_025855923.1:0-4992 GCF_002878395.1 Capsicum annuum | reverse complement strand
TATGGGCAAAATATATTGATATAGGCGCGTAATTTCGCCTATCATCAGCCACAGAGTTAGTGACTGTCCTAAGCCAGGCCGTCAGGGTTAGCAAAATCATTCCACAGCTTAGTCCAATCGCCCAAACCAGCAGGGTGCCACTTCCAGTGCTACTAGTAGGCAACGCCCAAATAGACTCTATGCTCTTTAGACCCGACAGTATTAGGAAAATTCTCCTCATGTCATTACTGGTACATTACAGATTTTCCATGTTTATGTTTATGCTTTGCTAGACCCAGGTGCATCCTTATCTTTTGTTACTCCATACATAGCAGGCGATTTCAGAATCAGTCCCAAAATTTTAGCAGAGCCCTTTTTAGTCACTATCTCAGTGGTTAAAACCATCATAGCTTTGTGGGTATATAGGAACTACCCAATTATTATATTTTAGAAATCCACATCAGCATATTCAGTCGAGTTAGAGATGAATGATTTTGACATCATTCTTGGCATGGATTGGCTTCATTCCTGCTATGCCATAATCGACTGCAGAAATAAAATGTTTAGTTTAGTTCCCGAATGAGCCCGTCCTAGAGTGGAAAGGTAGCACTTTGTCTTTCAGGGGTCAGCTTATTTCCTACCTTCGGGCAAGGAAAATGATTTCTAAAGGGTGTGTGTATCATCACATGTATGTGAAGGATTCCAGTTCTGAATCTCCCAGTCTTCAATCAGTCCCAGTGGTTAATGAATATTCAGATGTCTTTACCGAAGATCTTCTAGGCATTCCTCCTAAAAGGGAAATAGAATTTGGCATAGACCTTTACTCAAATACTCAACCTACTTCTATTCCGCCATACATAATGGCACTAGTAGAACTCAAGGAACTGAAAGATCAGTTGAAGGATCTCTTAGATAAGGGATTCATCAGGCCCAGTGTATTCCCATGGCGTACGCCAGTCTTATTCTTGCGCAAGAAAGATAGTTCTCTTAGAATGTGTATTGATTACCGTCAACTCAACAAAGTCATGGTCAAGAACAGGTATCCGCTGCCCAGGATAAACGACTTGTTTGACCAACTTTAGGGTGCCAGTTATTTCTCTAAGATAGACCTCAGATCAGGCTATCATTAGCTCAGAGTTAGAGAATGTGACATTCTGAAGATAGCTTTACATACTCGGTATGGTCACACTTTTAATTTCTAGTCATGTACTTTGTTCTTACCAATGCCCCTGCAGCTTTCATGGACTTGATGAACCAGGTCTTCAAGTAGTACTTGGACATATTCGTAATAGTCTTCATAGATGATATTTTGGTCTATTCTTGCACAGAGCATGATTATTCAGACCATCTCATAATTCTTCTTTAGACTCTCAGGGATCAGCAGTTGTTTGCCAAGTTCAGTAAGTGCGAATTTTGCCTAAGATCAGTATCATTCCTTGGGCATATTATTTTAGGTAATTTCATTAGAGTAGATCCTTAGAAAACCGAAGCGGTTAGAAACTGGCCTCACCCTTTCTCTCCATCAGATATTAGGAGTTTCTTGGGTTTGGCTGGCTATTACCGACGGTTTTTCAAGGGATATTCTTCTATTACATCTCCTATGTCCATATTGACTAAGGAAAAGGTCAAGTTTCAGTGGTCAGAACCTTGCGAGAAGAGTTTTCAGGATTGAAGACTCGACTCACCTTAGCTCCAGTTTTAGCACTTCTCGATGGTTTTGATGGATTCATAGTTTACTGTGATGCATCCAGAGTAGGTTTAGGTTGTGTCC
Source organism: Capsicum annuum (assembly GCF_002878395.1). Taxonomy (NCBI): domain Eukaryota; kingdom Viridiplantae; phylum Streptophyta; class Magnoliopsida; order Solanales; family Solanaceae; genus Capsicum; species Capsicum annuum. The sequence continues at coordinate 3,242 of NW_025855923.1, read as the reverse complement.
TTATGCAGCATAGTAGAGTCATATCCTACGCCTTCAGACAGTTAAAGCCCTATAAGAAAAATTATCCTACTCATGATCTTGAGTTAGCAGCAGTTGTCTTTTCCTTAAAGATTTAGAGGCATTATCTATACGGTGTTCATGTAGACGTCTTCACTGATCATAAGAGCCTTCAGTATGTCTTTTCCCAAAAATATCTCAATCTTCGTTATAGAATGTAGTTAGAGCTCTTGAAGGATTATGACATGAGTGTCATTAATCATCTGGGAAAGGCCAATGTAGTGGCCGAGGCACTCAGTAGACTATCCATGGGTAGTGTTTCCCATGTTGATGACAGTAAGAAAAAATTAGCTGAGAAGATTCATCAGCTTGCTAGACTAGGCATTCGCTTAGTCAACTCTTTAGAGGGTGGTGTATGTTTTCAGAGTAGTTCAAAGTCATCCCTAGTTTCTGAGGTGAAAGAGAAGCAAGACAGGGATCCTAGCCTTGTCAAGCTAAAAGAGCCAGTTCAGAGTCAAGAAGTAGAGGTTTTCTCCCAAGGGGGAGATGGTGTTCTTCATTGTCAGGGTCGTTTGTGTGTTCCTGATGTAGATGACTTGGGGCAGCAAATTCTTGCAGAAGTGCGTGGTGCACGATACTCTATTCATCTAGGGGCCACTAAGATGTATCGCGACTTGTGGGAGATCTATTAGTTGAGTGGGATGAAGAGGGAAGTTGCAAACTTTATGGATAAGTGCTCTACATGTCAATAGGTTAAGATAGAGCATCAAAAACCTAGTGGTTCCATGCCAGAGTTCACTATTCCTACTTGGATGTGGGAAAAAGTGAACATGGATTTCGTGATGGGTTTGCCTAGAACACGTTATCAGCATGATTCAATTTGGGTCATTGTAGACAGAATTACCAAGTCAGCTCATTTCCTTCTAGTTCGTACCTCTTACTCAGCCAAGGATTATGCCAAACTTTATATCAGGGAGTTGGCCAGATTATATGGTGTTCCATTATCTATCATCTGAGACAGAGGTACCCAATTCACCTCTCACTTCTGGAAAGCATTCCAAAAGGGTCTTGGTACCCATGTTCATCTCGATACAGTGTTTCACCCTCAGACAGATGGTCAAGCAGAAAGGACCATTCAGACTCTAGAATATATGCTAAGAGTGTGTGAAATTGATTTCAAGGGAAGCAGGGACAACCAATTGCCTTTGATTAAGTTCACATACAATAACAAATATCACTCCAGTATTTAGATGGCTCTATTCGAAGATCTCTATGGTAGGAGATGTAGGTCTCCGATCGGTAGGTTTGAAGTTAGTTAGACCATAATCATAGGGACTGACTTAGTATTCGATACCTTAATGAAAGTTCATTTGATCAGAGAAAGACTCTGGGCTACTCAGAGTCGACAGAAGTCTTATGCGGATGTTCATAGAAAGGATCTCGAATTCGAGGTCGATGACTATGTCTATCTCAAGATCTCTCCCAAGAAGGGAGTGAAGAGATTTGGCAAGAAGGGAAAGCTCAGTCCCCGATATGTCGGTCCCTTTAATATTCTTAGTCGCTTCGGCAAGGTATCCTGTGAGCTCGAATTGCCTTCAGATCTAGCCTCAGTTCATCTAGTCTTCCATATCTCTTTGCTCAAGAAGTGCATAGGTGACCCAGCAGTTGTAGTCCCTATCCAGAGTGTTGACATTCATAATAGCCTCTCTTATAAAGATATTCCAGTCGAAATCCTTGACTATTAGACTTATAGGATGAGGAACAAAGAAGTCCCTCTAGTCAAGGTTCTTTGGCGGAATCAGTCCACGGAGGGTGCTACTTGGGAAGCAGAAGCAGACATGTGTTCCAAGTATTCTCATATTTTCTCTGCTAATTCAAAATTATCTTGAGGTAACAATTTTCCATAAGCTTATTCAGTTACATGTTCAAAATTCCAGTATAAAATTGGTATCAAGTGTTAGTGCATAGCTTATCATGCATTCATGAGTTCATCTTATCAATCATGCATCAGCTATGTATGTTCTATAGGGCTATATTCATTATAGAAATCAATTCAGTCCTAAAAAATCATGTGCTAGTTGAGCATGATCAGTGTATACATCATTTTATCTTTTCTTCCCTCTCAAGCAGTCATCATTCGAGGATGAATGATCCCAAGGGTGAGATATTGTAATACCCCAAAAAGTCCAAACCAATATTAGAGCCATGTACCAAGCTCATTCATAGTACATCATGGTTCTTTTATAGTGTTATGAGTAGGTTACATGTATATTAAGGCTTCAAATAACTCCCAGCTATCAGACGAATCAAAACATTCCTCACCGATCAAGTTCTTGAGAAATATATTGCCATAGTCATATTCAAATAAGAATACTTAGAACTTTTGAGCTCATGACCTATCAACATATACATAATTTAATTATCTTTTCAATGATACCAATTTTGCCTAAATCCGATATCGGAGAACAGATTTATTCCTATTTTATTCCAGCAAGTCAGGCTGGAAACTGTGTGCCGACATTCATGGTAGCTTACCATATTTATGATGCCTTACCATGAAGGTCGTCAGCCTTAGGCAAAATCCAACTCCTGGGTGATGACATTCATGGTAGGTTACCACATTTGTGATGCCATACCATGAAGGTGGCCAGCCTTAGGCAGAATCCAACTCCTGTGTGACGGCATTCGTGGTAGCGTACATCATTTGTGACACCCTACCACGAAGGTCATCAGCCTTAGGCAGAAACCAGCTCCTTAGTGATGACATTCTTGGCAGCTTACCACATTTGTGATGCCCTACCACGAAAGTCGTCAGCCTTAGGCAGAAACCAGCTCCTAAGTGACAACATTCGTGGTAGCTTACCACATTTGTGATGTCCTACCACGAAGGTCATCAGACTTAGGCAAAAACCATCAGTTCCAGCTCCTGTGTGACGAAATTTTTGACGGCTTACCATACTTTTGACGCCTTGTCACAAATGTCGTTAGCTATGATTTTCAGCAACTGTAAATTTATTTCATAAGGGTATTTTGGTCTTTTCCCTTCACTTCCCACTACTTATAACCCTTAAGGAACATATTATCTTCCATTATCTTTAGTTAAAATATCTTAAAAAACTCTCTCTTTCACTTTTAACCACAAGATTAGGGTTTCCTCTCAAGATCATCTTCTTAGGAACAAGAGAATTCTTTCCCAACGGGGTTAAACCCTAGTCAAGAAAAATCAAGGGCAATCATAAGGATTT
>NW_025855922.1:0-1542 GCF_002878395.1 Capsicum annuum | reverse complement strand
AGGTCACAGGTAGAACACAGGGTTGCCGCCATCATCGATCCTTTGCTCTTTTCTTTACTATAGCTAACCGTAGTGCTGCTTCTAGAAACTTCTTTCGAAGGCCAGTACTGTCTATCCTTCATTGCTATTCTACCAAGAGGCCCAGTTCTGATGAGTCACTCATCAAGGTCATTCAATCCGAAATCCTATGTGCTGAGTCAGCCGACGAACAAGATGAGGTTTGAAATTCGATTTTCTGAAATTCTCTTCTTTTTTTGTTCTTTATATGTACTTATGCTATAGACCAATTTTAAGGGCTAGAGTGGAAAATGAATATTAATATTAATGAAATGAGTAGAAAAGAATGTTTCTTGAATTAGTACCTGTAAATTTACCTTATTCTGTTTGCTAATAACTATTCTGTAATTTTGTTTTACTTTTTAGTTCCTCCATAGATCTGGTTGTAGACTGAACTTATGAAGAAAAAAAATGCCTATTTCAAAGATGTTACTTACTCCCTGCACCTATAAAACGATCAATTGCAGAGTAATGGTCAAAGCATCTAATTCTGTGTATGACATTGACATCAAATCATTTCCTTATTTGTCTTAAAATAAATGTGCATATTTTGAAACCAGACAAGATACTCTTAGTATTTTTACAGTTTTGAGTTATTTAAAAAAATCTGAGCGGACCAAATATTAACAGTGTACTGCATCCAAGGGTGTGGCCTAGTGGTCTATGGAGTCGATTGAGCACCATGGGCTCTCAGGTTCAATTCCCAGCAAACAAAACATCACATCAGGTGATTTCTTTCCATCTGGTCTAGCCTTGATGGACGAAGTTACCTGGTACATCCTGTGGTACATCCCGGGCACAGGATGGCCCGAGCACCACTATTATAAAAAAACAAAAAAATAGTGATAATGTACATAAGATGGACGTGATTACTCTTTTTAATATAGATGTACTTCTGTTGATTACTAAGTATTTACTACTAATTGTAACTTTGATTCAACTTTTGAAATTTGTGATTGTTAGAATATGAGTAGAAATAGAAATAGTACATAAAAATCCTACTTGAAAAAGGATTGTACTATAATGTCTATAAATAGGGTCTCGATGTAATTATGTAAATACATAATTCAATAATATTTTTCTCCATTATTTATCAGAATTGGTGAGAAACTTTAGAAAAAAAAGTCATCGTGCGCCAATTTTCGGTGACTGATTTGTGTCATTATCTTTTTGTGGGTTGTGTGCAAAATACAACACCACCAAGAGGATCTTGAAGCTCAGGCGACAAAAACCCGACCAAAACCATCGGAAAGTCACCAGCCACCCCACGCACCTGCCGGAATTCTGGCGATATCTGTCACGCGTCGGTGTGTGAGCCATTCTTTGGTCAACTTTTTCTTTTTTGTTGGTGTCGCCAAGATACTCCAACCTCCGACTAGCTTTTATTTTTCAGTTTCAGCGAAGTTTCACAGATCTCGATCGCCGGAACCCTAATTCCAGCGACTTTATATTTTTTTCGATGAATTTTCAACAATATCAAACATC
>NW_025855921.1:0-4971 GCF_002878395.1 Capsicum annuum | reverse complement strand
ATACTAGATATTAATGTAATTAAGTAGGCTAGTTTTCGTGGATTTTCTTTTGTTTTATTTAGACTTATATATTCTGAATAATTATTAATTAAAGATTCTTTAATTTTTCTAAAAGCTTCTCTATTTTTAAATGGTCTTCGCATAATTAATTAATTATAAGTAAAAATTTTTAACTCTAAATCTAATTTTAACTCTAACATGTATATTCTAACTCTAATATATATCTCTTCCGTACTGTTTAAATTGCTGTGCTCTGATACCATTTGTAGGGGGGTGCGCGGATTTAATAGATCTAATAGATTCACTAGATTTAAAGATTAGTCTGTCAATTCAACATGCATATCACATTACTAGAATCACCACATAAAGAGCTCTCTAAAGAAAATAAAGACAACCAAACAATATATAATGAAAAATAAAATAAAAATAAAAATAAAAAGGACACACATTTGTTGACAGAAAGATAAAAGGATTTAAATAGAAATGATAATAAAATAATACAAGATAAATCCCAAACTCCAATCTTAAAATAATTCGGGTAGTAGAAAGAAAAATAAAACAAACTACAAAATTCCTTCCTCGCGGGGAGCAGACTGACTTCTAAATTACCAAACTTAATATTTTAGCCACTGATTTGCACGTCGGCCGAGTCTCCACAATCTTTGCTACATCATCTGTTTTTTTCTTTTTGAACCCAATCATTTTGAATTTATCACCATCAAACTCTCTCTAAAGTAAGCTGTTAATAGTTTCTCTTTCCCCCTACTCCTCTTAATTGATTTCAAAAACCTTTTTAGATGATCCAAAGGATTACCATGGCCCTATTACATGTCCAACTTTGATGTTTTAGACTCTAGAGGCAAGTGAATATTGAAACATGTAAAAATTCTTGTGAGAACTCTCTTTTTCTCTCTCAGTATTTGCATGTTTCTCATATTTTGCTCTAAATTCCTCACTTTTCAGGCCATTTCTTGTTCTCCCTCATTTCTAAAAATCTACACCAACTAATCTTAGACCCTATATCATTTTTTGTGGGTCATCTTGCCTGTTCTTTGGACATGATATTGTATAGGTGAGATGCCAATTTAGCCACAAACCAACCACTAAATATTATTTTGATTTTGGAGAAAACTAATGTGTCAGAGTTCAAAATATTTTTTTAAGACCACTGAATCCGTGAAGGACTGCCTACGTATCTCATTAAGATGAGAATCAGGTGTGCGTAGTTCTTGAAATATATGTCATACAAAACTCAGCTTTCCAATCTAATCCTAAAGTATTGAGCCAAGAAGTTACAATTGAAAAAAAGAAAATTATATAAGAAAATAAGTAAAGTGTTGAAATGCTTGAGGACCGAATTAAAGCCTCATTTGAATGGATTGAGGCAATCACTTTACGAATTAGAAAATAACTTAGTTATGAATGGCAAGGTCCATATCAAGCATTTTGAATGAAGATTAATCGGAGGATCTATAGTCTCAATGGTCAAAAGAACCAAAAAAAAAGTCATTGTTGTGAGAAAAGTACAACACAAATGGGTCTATATATTTCACAAGCTTAAAAGAAGTGACACATGTGCACTTGCTCAGTCAAGACCAATGTTGAAAAGATGTGCATGATTTTTATGTTGCATTCTCTCATTGCGTGTTATGTAATTACATTTTTAAGGATTCATATGGCGTAGGTATTTCATTCTTCTATTCAAATGTTGTGTCATCCTTTGTTATTTTCTTTGTGCTTTAGTTTTATTTTCTTTCATACACCTCTTTTGAAATCAAAATGGAGTCTAAAGAAATTCAAAAAAAAGAAGAAGAGAAAAGTCAAGAAAAAGAAAAGAAAAAAAAAAGAAAATCAAGCAAAAGAACAAGATGTCTAAACTACGTTTGACTTGATTCTTTCTATGACAAGATACGTAGCAGCCCTACTCCGGAATTCGGTCCAACCAAGTGAAAAATCAAGTTACCCAGTATAAAATAAAACTGGGGCAAAAAATTATTTTCTTTATGAGTCGATTTCGAAAGTTTTAAACTTCACCCAATGTCATGTATATTTTTTAGCCTCATGCTACCCTTTTCTTCTAACCATTTTTAAAAGTCAAGTTACAACCAAAGAAGGACCTTCATATCGATCTTTGAGAATGTCAAGGCTAAACATGTTTGAATGCATGATATTTCTTACTTTGGGCATCATTTTCTATCAAAAAGAAAAAAGAAAAACAGAGAAGAGAGTCTTATTGGTGAAAACCCTCCTGGTCACCATAAGACAACAGTGAGTTGTGAGAATAACAAAAATGAGAGAGTCTTATCGGTGAAAATTCATTTGAACACCATAAGGCGACAGTTAGTTGAGAAATAAATGAAAATGAGATAGGCTCGCTAGTAAACACCTATTGAGATGCCACTAGCCGAAGAAGGATTGTAATTTGAAAAGAACAAGTTCAACAGTGGCTTAGTAAAAGGGCAAAAATTGATCATGATTAGTATGGAAAGATCAGGTAGTTTAATTCAAAATGTATGTTGTAATCATTAGAATTAGCTACCACACTCAAATAAGTTTTCTTTTTTTTTTGTCATTTCAAAAAATAGAGGCCTATTGTCTTCTTATTTTCTTTTTATTATTTTTATTATTATTTATTTTTAAATTTATTTTTGATTTTTGTATCTTTGTTGTCAAATGATAAATCACTATTGTCATCTTTCGCGTATTTTTTAGTCAAATTCATGTCAAGACAAGTATGGAAGAATTTCAAAACTTGTTACCAACTCTTTCAATTGTACAAAGTGAAATAAAGGACTGACGCACAAAGATAGCATATTTCAAAAATAAAGCTAGGAACTCAGGAATGTTTATGACCTGACAGTTTTGGACTCGTGGAAAGATAAAAGGTGTGTTAGAAATTAAACTCAGAGGCATCTGACAAGAGAAATATGATTTGAGTCAAGAGTTTCAGTAGTCAGAATTGGTGGTCAAGAATACGATAAGTCAACAATACTTATCAATGATTTGAAATGGAGCAGAGTATGACATGTGCAATAGAAATTACCTCGAAAGCTAAAGCCACAAATCCGCCACCATATTTTTGAACTCACAAGTTTTCTTTGATGAAACAGGAAACAGAGCATAAATATCAAGGGCTACAATGCCTTATTTCCACAAATGTAGGAAGCAATGTTGCTGCACAGGTTTGATAATCAAATTATGGTAAAAATTCATCATCCTATATCCCTCGGAGGCTTACTTTTTTGTCTAGGTATTTCAGTTTTCAATTACTAGGTGATATACTTCTTAAATTGAACCTTGATTCCTTTAAGATGTACCTTTTAGTCGAGTCATCTCCTTTGATTCCTATAAGACGTACCATTTAGTCGAGTCATCCCCCTTGATTCCGATAAGACATACCATTTAGTCGAGTCATTCTCCTTGATTCCTATAAGACGTACCTTTTAGTCGAGTCATCTCCCTTGATTCCTATAAGACATACCTTTTAGTCGAGTCATTATCCTTGATTCTTATAAGACGTACCTTTAGTCGAGTTATTCTCCTTGATTTCTATAAGATGTAGATGTACTTTCTAGTTGAATCATTTCATTTAAGCCCGAATAGACGCATTCCTAATTTTGTTCATTACGTTTACTCTGAAGAGACAAACTTCTTTAACAGGGCCTTGATTCACACTCTTTATTATACTTTTCAAAAAATTATGATATGATGACACTCACAAAAATTTTTAATGCAAACTGGGCAAAAAATTTTGTTTGTGTTTATTGGGTGTTGATTTTTATGTTCAAGAGCCCGTCTGAAGAACAGGGTGAAGAAAAGTAATTTCAGAAGCCCGCCTAAAAAATAGGGTGAAGAAAAAGTAAGTCCAGGAGCCCTCCTGAAGAACAAGGTGACGAAAAAGTAAGTTCAGGAGCCCACCTGAAGAACAGGGTGAAGAAAAAGTAAGTTCAGGAGCCCGCCTGAAGAACAGGGTAAAGAAAAAAGAAGTCCAGGAGCCCACTTAAATAATAGGGTGAAGAAAAAGTAATTCCAGAAGTCCGCCTGAAGAATAGGGTGAAGAAAAAGAAAGTCTAGGAGCCCGCCTGAAGAATAGGGTGAAGAAAAAGTAAGTCTAAGAGCTCGCTTGAAGAACAGGGTAAAGAAAAAGTATAAGTCCAGGAGCCCGCATGAAGAATAGGGTGAATATTATTAGTAACAAGTCAAGAGCCCACCTGAAGAATAGGGTGAATTTTCAAATTCAAGTCATGAAGATTCAAGTCTAGATTTCAGAAAAGCTGAATAGATAGGATTTTTCACTTGTATTTTTCATTTTTGAGTTTTGGTATTCATGTGGATGTAAAATCAGAAATCGTGAAGTGGAAACTCGACGGAACCTCACTCGACCTCTAACTCGTTCTCTCACTATTTTACAATTGAACTACACGTGACTTGATTCTCTTATAACCCGAAATATGTAGGTGGTCGAAAATCAGGATTCAGTCACATCTTTTCTTTTTTTTTATCATCACTTTTTGAATAATCAGAGGATCAAAAATCATATCTTGTCTACTTCTTTGTCTGAAAACTCTCCGAGATTCCACACAAAGAGGGGCAAAATGTAGACACGTGATTTTTTATCCTCCCCAAATGTTAACCTATTTTTTTATATTAAATATTTATATTTGGTTCGATATTATTTTAATTCTTATTTCATATTTAATAAATTTTTAGTTAAAAATAAATAAATAAATTTATATTTTGAAATGTTTTATTTTTATTTTTATTTTAAATAATACAAAAATTTTAAATATATTTTTTTTAAAATTTTAAATAAATAAGCTAGTATTTTTAGTACATCCTTAATTATATTTATTTTTGAATATTTATAAACATTTATTGTATTTTCTTAAAATACAAAAATTAATCTGATATTATTATTTTATTATTTTATTTATTTATTCAATTTTAGTTTTATTATTATTATTATTATTA
>NW_025855920.1:0-1206 GCF_002878395.1 Capsicum annuum | reverse complement strand
CAACTTTCCTTGAAATCAATTGTACACACCCTTAGCATATCTTCTAATATCTGAATGGTCCTTTCTGCTTGACCATCTGTCTGAGGATGAAAGGCTATATTTAGATGAATTTGTGTACCAAGACCCTTTTGGAATGCTTTCCAGAAATGAGAGGTAAACTGGGTACCTCTGTCTGAGATAATTAATAATGAAACACTATGCAACCTGACCAACTCCTTAATGTAGAGTTTGCCATAACCCTCAGCTAAATAAGAGGTATAAATCAGAAGAAAATAATCTGATTTGGTCATCCTTTCTACAATGACACAAACTGAATCATGTTGATGACGAGTTTGAGGAAAACCCATCACGAAGTCCATGTTCACTTCCTTCCACTTCCAAGTAGGAATGGTAAACTCCTGTATAGAACCACTAGGCTTTTGATTCTCTATCTTAACCTGCTAGTATATAGAGTACTTATCCACAAACTCTGCAATATCTCTCTTTATCCCACTCTACCAATAGATCTTCTGCAAGTACGGTACATCTTAGTGTCCCCTGGATGAATAGAGTAGCGTGTGCCATCTGTTTCTGTAAGAATTTGCTACCTTATGTCATCTACGCCTGGAACACAGAGATGACTCTGGCAATGAAGGACGCCATCTCCCCCTTGGGAGAAAACCTCTATTTTTTTATTTTGAACTGACTCTTTTAGCTTGACAAGGCTAGGATCCTTATCTTGCTTTTCTTTCACATCAGAAACTTGAGATAATTCTGAACTACTCTGAACACATACACCACCCTCTGAAGAGTTGACTAAGCGAACGCCTAGTCTAGCAAGCTGGTGTACTTATTGAGCTAACCTCTTCTTACTATCTTCAATATAAGAAACACTACCCATAGAGAGTCTATTGAGAGCGTCGGCTACTGCACTAGCCTTGCCCGAATGACAAAGGACACTCACATCATAATCTTTCAAGATCTCTAACCACCTTCTCTAATGAAGATTGAGATCTTTTTAAGAAAAGACATACTGAAGGCTCCTATGATCTGTGAAGACGTCTTTATGAACTCCGTAGAGATAATACCTCCAAATCTGTAAGGCAAAGACTATGGGTGCTAACTTAAGTTCATGAGTAGGATAATTTCTTTCATGGTGTTTAAGCTGTCTGGAGGCGTAGGCTATGACCTTACCATGATGCATGAGGACACAACCTAAACCCACTC
>NW_025855919.1:0-2354 GCF_002878395.1 Capsicum annuum | reverse complement strand
TATATATATATATATATATATATATATATATTGTAATGTATGTATATTGTAGTATATGCTTTATTTAAACTTTAAAGTAGTACATATACATTGAATGAAGCGTATATATATGTAATTGTGTATATGTGTATATATTTTTTAAATTGTAATGTAGTATATACTATATATATAGTGTATATATATTGTTTAAATTATTTAAAATGTATATAGGTGTGTATATATAGTGTATATTGAAAAAAACTTTTTTTTATTTATTTTTGACCAGGTTTGAGCGAATTTTTAATCGGGTTTGACCAGATATAGGTGGATTTGATCGAGTTGGGTTAAGTGGGTCGAGTTAGGACTATTTTTAAAATTTTTACTATTAAACCCGAATCGACCCGACCCACTTAACCCCAACTCAGACCCAATCCGACCTACAAACCGGATAAATTTAATGAGCCAATTCCGAATTAATTCGGCCCGGCCCAATTAACACCCTTAGTTCTAGATAAGGATAGATACAAATCTTTTTATCTTCCCTTTCACCATTTCCAATGGTGCTTTAATGACATCCACCACCAACAACAAAAAACATTAACGATGCCAATGAAAATGTCATCACGAATTGTCCAACATCATCAGAGAGTTCTTCTTTTATTTTTAGATTTGTTTTGAATTTTTTCCCAAATCAATAATTATTTTTTTGAAGGGTAACGAAGGTGCATGAATTGAATATAATGGGAAAGAATATTTTTTTTTTTTTTAAAAGATAGGTATTTGGGGAAGGCGGAAACGATAATAGGTGTATAATTGGTGAATAATAAATGTATAATCCATGTTTTATGAATACACACAGTGGTTATATACAAATTGTGCAGTGATTATTCAACAATTATATTGCATAGATCAGTAGCTAATGTATAATTACTTAATATTTGATGTATAATTATTATATAATTATTTTTATAATTATATTTTTCATTATATAATATTTACACACATGTATATATACTAGTGTACTTACCCGTGCGTTGCGGTGATAATATTAAATAAATATTTCTAATATTTTATGTTAGGATGTCTTGTTTGAACATGTTAAATTCCACTATCGTAAAAAAGATTCAACTATCATATTATTTCTAAATGAAATGTGAAAATAAAGTAAATCTTTTCTCTACCCTCACCCACCTCTCACCCCTAACTCTACCCTCACCCCTCAATTTGTTTTTTAAAAAATCATGCCTCTACCACCCCTACCCAACCACCACCTAAACTCAATTTCCCACCTCTAACTAAATCTTTATGAAAAAACATAATCATGTAATAATAAAAAATATTATATTTTATATTATTTAATTATATTTTTCACAATTTAAAGATATTATATTTTTTACTTTTCCTGCCCCACTCTTTCATTTTTAATCAAATTTATATGAGTAAAAAGTAACCATTCATAATTTGAAGATATTAGATTGTTAGTATTTCCCTTCCCTCACACTTCTCATCAAATTTATATGTGAAACAATGATATAATTATAAAAAGCTTTTATTTTCATATTTTCTTTATTATATTATTTAGAATTTAAATATTTGAGATTGTTAATATTGATCGTTTTTACTTTTAAATTTTTATTTGTAAATCCCTTCCCCCTTCCTCCCCCATCTCTTTCGTTTAAAATTTATAAATAATATGTGTTATATTTAATTACTTGATTATATTCTCAAAATTCGTTTAAAGTATTATCCGCCAACCCTTTATTTTTCTACATTCTTTTCACTGTAATTTAATTACTTTTATCTAATCTGGCTTTAAATTGATTTTCTTTTTGTATTACACTCCTTAATAGTTGAGTTTTCTTCTCTTTTTCAAAATATAGAATGTTGAGTTTTAAATCTAAATTACTTAAATTTGATATTCTAATATTCATTAATTTCGCCATTTGTTAGGATTATAATTACTTGGCATAGACAATTTAAGACTTTGCTTGTTATAATTAAAAAATACTTTCTCAAAATACGATCCAAAAATTTTGGATGTTGAGACATGAAGCACAAAACAATCTAATTTTTTCATTTAATCAAACCTCAATTATCAAATGTTAACATAATATAAAATTATCATATTTTTATGTTTGAATTTGAAAATTAATATATGTTATCTAATGGATACATAAATAAAATTAAATTTGATTGAATTTAGACTTATATATTTTTACGGTATTAACTAAAATTTTATGCCTTTTATTTTCTTTTATTGTTTCGCAAGTTCAAAAATCTTGCAATAAAGAAAAACATGTAATTTAAGTATCAATTAAATTTTGTATTTCAATTTTAACGTTATTACATTTTTTCTTTAAACATGAGTTGTGTTA
>NW_025855918.1:0-2567 GCF_002878395.1 Capsicum annuum | reverse complement strand
TATTCGAAAAATAGCATGTTAAGAAGTTTATTAGCAAAGTGAAAAAGAAGAAAAATTCCTAGGAACTATGCCATCCTAAAGGTGAAACCGGTAAGGCAAGAAGCCGTGATAGGGAAGTAGCCAGAGTAGAGGTGCTGTTTAAGGGGAAAATATCCAGATTACCATGCTAATAGTGACAGAAGAACATGTTATTTAAGAAAAATCTAGTATATAGTAATCTAATATAATCATATTTTGTTATGTGTATGATTGAAGGAAATATTTTGAAAATAGCAATTTTATGAAAAATGGATGATTATTTATCTGAAGAAATGGTAGATAAATTTAAAATACTCATTTTATATGTACTTAAGGATATAGAAATAGTAGATATAAGAAAAATCATATTAAAAAAAATATTTGATAGATATTTTATGACTAGAATTAATTATATACCACACCTACCGAATTACTCTTATAAATACTTACACACCAAACCCACATACTAACTTTGATAAATTATGTATATTTAGAATCTTGGAAAATAGATATAAAATATATACAATTTCCTAGTGAAAATATAGAAGAATTAATGATATTAAAACAAACAACTAAAAAATATTATAATAAAGTATTTAACAAGTTTTAAATGATAGATAATCTTAAAATACTAATCTTACATTACTTAGAGATATAGAAATTATAGATATTATGAGAATAGTATTAGAAAAAGTATTACACTATGAAATTGAAACTATAAATTGGATAGAATAGTTATACCTGGATAATTATCCAAATGGATATTATTCAGATTAAGAAATGTTAGAATATATTAGAAAAACTAGAGAAAATCAAGATAATCTAAATGAAGAAATTAATTATAGAAACCGAATTAGAAAAATAATGGATAATCTAAAAGAAAAATTAATATGGATAGAAGAAACCCTAAAAAATTAGGAAAAAGTACATGTGATAGTTTATATAATTTAAAAAACTCGCTACGAGAAGAACAACACAAGATAATAAATAGCATTGAAAATCTAGAATTAGATATACATTACAGTACAATCAGGATAAATTATTATACAAAAATTTGTAACTCTGCAATTACTACAGGATAAAATGATGGACTATGAATATTTAAAATATTGGAGACAAAATATGGAAGAAATAATATTATTAGAAAAAACTTAAGAAAGATAATCTAATTGAATATTTTGAAAAAAAAGATATAAAATATTTAGAATACCTTCAAAATAATGTAGAAGAATTACAAACACAGCATTTAACCAATTACCATATAATCACGCCTCAAGATATGAATATCGATAAAACTAGCATAAATAAACTCAAAATAAAAATAAAAATAAAAATATTTAGAGAAGTTAAGAAATATCCACGCACAAATAAAAATAGATACCCTACCTCTTCTTGACGCTCTCATGTCTTAGATCCTTTAGTCTCTCCTTGCATAACGAATTTAGTCTAGAATAGAGGGTGCTCATAAGTTGACCCTCAAGTTAAAAACCTCAGCTGTAAGTCGACTATTCAGAGGTTCAGTTTAGTTCATTATGTTCAGTCCATACGTCACGTACCAGATTCAGTCATGTTCTCATGTTTCAGTCCAATCTTAGTTCCTTTACCATTGCATGTTCAGTCGTACGTTCATGAGTTAGTTTAGTTATGTATTCGCTCATCAGATATGCGTAATCAGTTTATCAATCAAGTCAATCATGTAATCAAGCATTAGATATGTATGGATTCAGCTTTTCAGTTATGCATTAGATATGCTTCCTCATTTTGAGATAACTCAGTTGATCAGAATCCTCAGTCTTACATTTATAAATTAGTTACCCATGCATCAGATATGCATGTTCGGTATAATATACATTCAGCTCTTCAGTCATGTCACTCATGAAATTATGTTTTAGTAATGTATGTCTTGTACGTACTTCATCTTACCATTTCTCCCATCTCAGTTAATTCCCATTCGAGGACGAATGTTCCCAAAGGGGAGATATTGTAATACCCCATATATTTCTAAGCTAGGAAGTGAGTCTTATCCTGTGATTCATATTTGAGTACATGACTTACAATGAGTATTCTAGCGATAATATAGCTTATGATGTGTTAAGCATGTTCATATGAGTCACTTAAGGTAATGCAAGCTAAGAGTTTTTGAATCCCTCAAGTTTTAGTATTTGATTTCACAAGGGTCATCTTTGAACGAGTATAACTTGATTTTTATATGGTGTTTTGACATATTTAGACCCACCAAATTGTAGAGAATTGAATTAGCTTTCCAACGATACCAATTTCTCCTAAATCCGACACCCGAGCAAGAAGTTATGACTTTGCAAAGTGGAGTACGTCGCCTGACATAAGGTGTGCGACACACAACCTAAGGTGTGCGATGCACACCCTAATATGTGCGATAAGATGTGAGACGCACACCCTAATGTGTACGATAAAGTGTGCGTCGCACATGTGGGTGTCCAGGTGACTCAAATAGTCCATTTTTGGGGTAAAATGATCTTTTTTCCACCCCCTATATAATGCCTAAACACGGAATTAAGCCCTTATTTCAC
>NW_025855917.1:0-2129 GCF_002878395.1 Capsicum annuum | reverse complement strand
CTAAATCTGTGACTACTGACTTGATCTATCTAAGCACGATCAGGAACTTGAGCGTCTAAACCTATGATATGAGACATCACAGCGCAAAGAAAGAGTATGCGTCAGTATGTAGAATGTACTAATATGCTAGATAAGGTAAGGTTGAAGGCAAGGATTCAAATACTTGAACAATAATTGACTGAAATAATATAAAGTAACTGAACATGAGAGTGATACTGAGTATGCAATACTGTTCATATACATATATTGTAATTGAGTTTTTCTGAATCTAAGTACTAAGTTCTGATAACTAAATAACTGATATCTAAAGTTATTGATAATTGATGTATTGATACTAATTAACTGTGTCTGACAATCCAGATTCTGTAAAACTCAACTGAGTTCTAAACTGAAGACTAAAACTATGGGAGGTAATCACCTAACTGACATACCCTAAATAAGATAAGATAACTGAGTTAGGGTCCAATCTGAAACCCCAATTGGAAGGGTGTTAGAACCATGCCACGGGTACTAACAACTATTATGGAGTCAGTCCTAACTAACGTGTGACCCTTGAGATCAGTCCTAAACTAGTGGGTAATCCCTGAGTATGTCAGTGCTATCTAACGGGTGACATATCATAACCTACACTGGCTACGTAGTTCTAGAACTTAGGGATTACTTCTAAGGACCCAGTCCTAACTAATGGGTAAACCCCCATCCCTAGGCTTGCTCGGTGCTGAATCCTACTCCCAACTGAAAGACACTGAACTGATTCTACTAAACTAGACTATAGAAATTCTGAGTTTGCTAATGTTTTCTTGAGTTTTGTAACTGACTGAGTTCTACTGAGTTCTGTAGTTGATTGAATTCTACTGATCGTGACATGACTGATACTATTCTGTAACTGACATTGGCTCTAGGTAAACAACTAGATTGTTGGGTATTAAATACTCTCAGGACTCGATAGCATGAAAGTAAGACATAACATGATCTTGAAAAGCATAACAATGTTCACTTGTCATAATTCATTCATAGAGACATTTCATCAGACACTTGTAGGGCATAAGCTTGTACATATACTGGTATGTCATGATTGCATCATTTAATTGACATGGACATTCTATCAAACACTTAGGGAGCACAATTTAATGCACATAATCATGGATAACATATAAACATGACAACTACAATGCCCAAACTTGCAATTTCATGGGTTCAACATGCAATTCATAAATCCCCCTAAATACTATTCTATTTTTATGAATCTTATCATAATCATGGATTGAAAACCAAATTAACATCATAGATGTATTAATCACTTTGTAACTCAAAGGTTTATCAAGATAATAACATATTCATACACATGTTATTCAATTTCATTAAACTTCTACTTAAATCATGAAGTGAAACCCAACTAATATCATGAACATAAATTTAATCTAATTAAAACATGGGATTTATAAATCTGAGATCTTTTTTGTTTAAAAAAAGGATTCTTGGACTTTATGGGTGAAATTAACCCATATATGAACACCTAACATACTTAAGAAGAAGAGTTCTTGAAGGTTCTTGGAGGATTTCTTGAGATTGCTCTTGGTTTCTTGAACTAAGGTTTTTGCCTCTTTAAGAGAGAATGTTTTATTCTTGAGAGAAAGTGAGGAAATAATGAGGTATTAGGTGTGTTTAGGCTGATTAGGGGTTTTGAGAATTGACCAAACAGCCTCTAAAATGAAATAACGGAATCTTGGAATCTTGATTTTTCACCCTGGCACAATTCGGTACAATCGCACTGGCTCACTGGAAATTGGAAAACTGGGAACTTGGATGATAGCGCGATACGGTGCCATCGCGGTGCCTCACTTAATAGGAAACTAAGCCTTAGCAAAATGTGCCATTATCGTAGAACAATACTAGAAAAGTAACAATTGAGAAGCTGGTGGCGCGATGCGGTGGTATTGCGTTGGCTCACTAAAAAATGACAATTGCCATTTAGACATACTCCACGATGCGCTACTGACCTGAATGATGGTGTTTAATGACTAAAACTTAAAATTGTCATAACTTCTTACCCGGTTATCAGATTTAAGCAAATTTTATATCATTGGAAATCTAAATCAATTTCTTATGCAATGGCAGGCTCTAAACTG
>NW_025855916.1:0-4110 GCF_002878395.1 Capsicum annuum | reverse complement strand
AAAACCATATAATACTCAAACCATGAAAACATTGTATAAAACCAAGCCTTTAGTTGGATTTAACAATTAGGGAAGAGAACATGCCTTACACCAAGATAATGATAGAGAGAAATCACCTAGACAAGCACCAATTTACTCCTAAATAAAAAACGCTAGATTTGTTTGCCAAGAACTCTAGAGAGAATTTAAGAGTGTTTTTAAAGTGTTTAAGAATAGAATAGTAGGGAAAATAACCTTCCAAGTGTGTTAAAATCATGGGGACTTATTAGGTGAAGTGGATAAATATCAAAACTGCCCCCACTTATACTCCCAGAAATCCCGTCAGGTTGGTACGACTATGTATACAATAATACCTTAAAATACGAGTGGTACCCACCACTTGTACCCAAGGCCATCTTTCATGGACCAAACACTGTCCAAGGTATGACTTACTCCTCACCATTTCATACCTAAGTGTACAGCTAGTACCCATGATTTGTACCCCTGGAAGAATAGAATCCCACATGGATTAAACGCTGCCTACTATACTAGTCCATGGAATGACTCGTACCCTGGTTTATGGTTCATAATGAGCCACTCGTACTCAGATCAAACTTAAGTTACCTTGTTTATGACTAAGTGATGTAACTAAACAACCCGTACCCACCTATATGACTCATACCAACCAAGTGGTTTCCTTTTCAAAAAACAAATCCAACCAACCAACCAACATTGGTTAGCATACAAATACCTTATACAACTCATATCCCAGTGTATGAGGCATTACCTCTATTCGTATCTTTTCCATTGACTAGAAAATCTAGGAAATTTTACAAGGGCCAAAAAACAAGGGCGGCCCCCACTACGAACATTCATCCCCAAATGGCAGACAAGATAGGGTAACCACAAGCAAAATTCATTTTCATTATCAAATATATTTCCAATCTTTAACAATTATTGAAAAAAATGAGGCAAAGATATTAATCTTTCTTTTAACAAAATTAGAAATTAAGGATGTATTGAAGAACATATAACTTACGCATGAATCCTAGGAACAGAAAACAGATGTTGATACTTGGACTTCATGTCCTCCTCCACTTTTTATGTAGTTTCTTCTACCTTATGGTTCCGCCATAGAAGCTTAACCAAAGCCATATCCTTGGTTCACAACCAATGAACCAGGCTAGCAAAGATCTCAACGAGAACCTCTTCATAAGATAGAGAACCAGAGATACCCAACCGTTCCAAAGAAATAACCAAAGAAGGATCACCATGAAATTTCCTCAACATGGAGACGTAAAATACTGGATGAATGAAGCTCAAACTAGAAAGCAACTCTAATTCCTTAGCAAAATTACCAACCCTTCATAAAATCATATAAGGACCAAAAATCCAGGGACTGAGCTTTCCTGTCTTACCAAACCACATAACTCCTTTCATGGGAGATACCTTTAAGAACATCCTATCTCCAAACTCAAACTCTAAGTCTCTATGCCTTACATCTGCATTGAACTTTTGGAAACTTTGGGCAGCCTTAAGCCTATCCTGCATCACCTTCACCTTTTCCATAGCCTAATAGACCAAATCTGAACCGAAAATATTTGCCTCACCGAGCTCAAACTATCAAATAGAAGATCTACACCTTCTATCGTACAATGCCTCAAAAAGGGCTATTCTAATACTAGAATGATAACTATTGTTGTAAGAAAACTCTACCAAAAGTAGATGATCAACCTAACTGCCACCATAGTCAATCACATAAGCCCAAAGTATATCCTCTAATGTCTAAATAGTCCTCTTTGCTTCCCATCCATCTGTCGATTGAAAGCAGTACTTAGACTAACCTTAGTACCCAACCCCTTCTGAAAACACCACCAGAAGTGAGATGAAAAATGCATACCACGATCAGAGATAATAGAGATAGGTACTCCATATAGCTTCACAATCTCCTAAAGATACAACTACACATAATCCACAACCAAAAAGCTAGTCCTCACTAGTAAAAAATGAGAGCACTTTATCATCCTATCCATGATGACCCAAATCAAATCAAATTGGTTTTGAGATTGAGAAAGACCATTTGAACAAGTCAACTTCTTGATACAACCCACCTGGACTCATGTGCTCAACCATAACTTGTTGACACATCATGGACTTGGCAAAAAAATCAGCCACATCCCTTTTTATACCATTCCACCAATACAAATCCCTATGATCATGATATATTTTAGTTAAACTGGAATGAACAACATAGCACAATTCTATTTCGGAGCTCATTTCGTCTGCCCTGCTATAAGGTAAACTCAAAGAAAATGCATTAGCCCTATAGGTAGGGACATCTTAACCTACACTGGCTATGTAGTTCTGGAACACAAGGATTTCTTCTAGGAATCACACCCTCTGACTGTGATAGGTGAGTCCCATCCTTGGGTTCACTCGGTGCTGAATCCTACTCCCATCTGAAAGACACTGAACTGATTTGCTATACTAAACTGATTAACTTAACTAATGTTAGTTGGATTGTTTAGCAGAGCTAAACTGAGTTTATGAGAGCACTGATCTTACTGAGTATTCAGTTCTTGAAATTTCTGAGACGACTGAATTATAGAGATAACTAAAGTTATGGAGAATACTAGAATTTCTAAAGTTTCTGATATCACTGAGTACTGAGATTACTGAGATTAGCTGAGATTAACTGAGTTACTGAACTTTCCTGAGTCACATGACTGACTGAGCTCTATGGAACATGGCTTGACTGAAAGTAGCATGAAATCATGACATGGCTCTAGGTACAAAGCTATATTTTTTGAGTATAAGTACCCCCAGGACTCGATGGAAGGAAACTTACACATATGACTGACTTGATCATAAGAGTAGAGTCTAAAATTCACAATATCATAAATAGTGGATTTCATACTATACATGATGCTCAAATTCTTATACATGGAATGGAATGCATACAACATGTATATACTTTCATGGCTTCAATATCATGCTCATCCCATATCGCAATAATAACACATAACAATAACATGAAATATATGTGGAATCATAGAGCATAGAACGTAGTCTTGTCATTTAAGCTCTATTGAATCATGGGACATGAATTCTATCATCCTAGGCATTTTATCAAACACCTTACATGCACCACTTTGGGCATACATTTATTTATGAATTCAACAACCCATATCACCCAAAGTTCATATATTTCAATTAACATATCATCCTAGTTTCATACAAACCCATAAAGATTCTATCTTGACATCATTCAACACATAAACAAGACCAACAATCAAATCAAAACATAACAAGCATGGCATATAGTTTAAAATAGGGTTCTTGGACTTCATGGACGAAAGGAGTCCATGAATGAACACACGCATACCTTAGTTCTTGATTTAGTGAAGATTGATGGAGAGATTCTCGTAATTTGATGATAGAATTTGCTTAAACTTGATCCCTCAATTGAAACCCTAATGTGTTCTTGAGAGGATTTTGATGAAAAAGAGTATGTTTTGTGGAAATAATAGCTTAATTCTATGTTCGGCTGCTTATATAGGGGTGGGAAGAGGACCTAAATACCTCTCTAGATGCGTCTTTTAATTTCTGTAAAAATTTCCTGATTTAAGCCCCTAGTGCGATGTGGAGACATCGCGTTTCCACTTGTTTATGACCTAGAAACTCACCGTGACATGGTGTAATTATGGAGAGACACTAAAAACTGACAAACATCATTTTGGTTTATGGCACGACGCACCACTGACTGAAATAACACTGCTGAAACTTTAAATCGCCATAACTTTTTCATCGGGTGTCCGTTTTAGGAGAATTTAGTATCGACGGAAAGCCTATTCGATTCACTACAATTTGAAGGTATAAATCTGCTAGAATACCATATATAGACCAAGTTATGATCGTTCAAAGATGAACTATGTAAAATCACACACGAAAATTTGGTGAATTCAAAAGTTTTTACTTGGCTTACTCTATGTGACTCTTATGAACATGTTTAAAACATCATAAACTCTATTATAACTAGGATAATCATCAAAATTCATGTACTCAAACATGAATCATAGTATAGGAGGTTTCACACATAGGAACAATGGTTTATTTTCTAGCTTATAAATA
>NW_025855915.1:0-1984 GCF_002878395.1 Capsicum annuum | reverse complement strand
AGATTTGACCAAATAATATAATCTATAGGATTGAATGTTAAGAAATCACCTATGTGAGGGCGAAGTGGAAACCACTTCAAGGAGAATGTTAGTAAAGGCCTATTCTCTAAGCTGTCATGGAACCGAAATGTGTTCATGGCTGAAAAGAATAAAACCGTGAGAACCATAAATAATAAATGGTTGGTTGTGTCATATGTATTGTCTAGGTGTACATTAAAGCTCTATAGTTCAAAGATATCAAATCTACCGATTGAGCGAGTGCATCCGATACATGTTTACTACAGAAAGTTCAATGGGAAACCCACTTATCCAGATGCAATCAGTCTTTGCTTGATGATCACATACTTGTCCGTAAAACTTTTATGAAATATAGACTTTCCCCATTTATGTGAGGGATTGTTGGTTTCATAGTAAATGAGAGGTGTGAATGGAAAATAGAGAAAACCAAGTGAAAGAGAAAAATTGAGATCATACCAATATGGAAAATGTACTCAAAAATAGGAAAACATACTAAATTCTCCTATATTTGTGGGAGAAAGAAGCTTTAAAGTATTTATAATGTGAAACACACTCCCACATGGATAATTGAGGCATGGAATAATAGATGTCTCGCATCGTCATCATCGTCGCTCGGTCAGTTCGACTTCCGATTTGGATTTGGATTTGTTAAATGATCGATCAATGAGATCTACATTTTTGAACAAATTTTATTTGATGATCTGAATCTACCAAAACAAAATAGTATTCTCCATTTATGCATGCAGCAGCAGATGCAATTCTTCAAAAATTTTGAACTGATGCTTCTGTAATTCCGAATAGAACTAATGCTTCAAAATAGTTGCACTGTTTTGAACTGATGTGTTGTTTTAAAAGAATGCAATACTTCAGCAAAAGGACATACTGATTCATGGAGAGAGATGACTGTTCAGGAAAAGATGCAATCTTTGGATGAACAGACATGAATTTACAGAACATGTGTAACCTTTTACATGAACCATTGCCTCTTTTCAGAAGAGGCATGTTATGGCTATATAAACCTAATTTCTTCCATTGGTTTTGATACAGGAAATTTCAGCATAAAAAATACTCTATTTTCTCTTCAAAAATTCTGTGTGATCATTCAAACTGTTGAGTGCGTTCGACGAGTCCAAATATTTGAGTTACCGCTATTTTTGGATAGAAGGCCATTTTATCCTGGGAGGAAAATTCCACAACCTTGAGTGAGGGGAATTTTTTCCTTAAGGAAAGTTCATGAATTCGGACGACTTGGCCTTATTCATTTCTGTTTCATCTATTTTCTGAAAAAATAAAATACACCTCTTGGAAAGGTCATTTTGATCTTGTATTGAGGGTATTTGATATAATTCATTGTGTTCTTGTTTATACTTGAACTCTAGTTAAAGTTGTTGTTCTGCATATACAGATTCTATGTACCCGTATAAGGAAATAACACAAACAACCATTAGATATTTATTTTTCTTATTGTGTAATCTTTCAGATAAACAAATTTGCATATGCATTATGCTAGTACAACAGTTACCTATAATTTATTGAGATAACATGGAACCTCATTCCTTAGCAAGAATTTTGTCCTCCATATTCGTGTGAACCATAATACAATAGACTTTCACTTTTCCCGTCACCATATGTTGAAAAAAAAGGTTCGTGTTATACATATTCAAGGTAATGACCAAATAGTTGACACTTTCAACAAAGCACTAGCCAGGCCTGCATATGCGAGCAATCTATTCAAGTTACAGTTAGTGACCCATCACTTAATTTGAGGGGTGCCTATTTGTCCACGGGGAATAACAAAGACGTGATGAAAGGGGAGATGAGTGTTCCTAGATGGGCTGATTTAGCTGATGGAGAGGAGTAGGTTTCACCTCTTCCTTTGAATAGAAAATTCAGTTCAGAAGCTTCCATATTTGTGTCTAAAAGTGCACCGTAATGAAATATTAGTCAGGGGCCTTAGCATCAGGAC
>NW_025855914.1:0-1135 GCF_002878395.1 Capsicum annuum | reverse complement strand
TTCACTAGCACCAAGGTCTAGAAAGGATCATCTTGATGAAGCGCCAGGCTCCGAGGCCCAGGGTAGTAAAAATAAAAGTCTTACTTATTTGCTTTGCGAAGAGTGTGGTAAGAATCATCTAGGTGCATGTAGAGCAGGTAGTGATGTATGTTATGGGTGTGGAAAGCCAGGCCATAGGATGCGAGAGTGTAGAGTTCTAGCACAGAGGGGTAAAGAGTTGCGTCAATAAGGCACTAAGAGTGGTCAGCATTAGAATAGACTTTATGCACTCCAGACCGTCATGATCCAAAAAGTTTCCCTTACCTAGATTCGGGTATGTTACAAGTCTTTCATGTTTATGGTATGCATTGTTAGATATCTTTCTCTCATTTGGGCATATATTTCAACATGAGTTAGTTAGTAAAGCCAGTAAGTTAGTTTAGCAATCGACCAGTTAGATTTGGATAGTTTGTTTTCTCATCCTTGCATCTATTCATGCCATCCAAAGTCACAGGGAATGTAACTATTCCAAGGTAGAATATCCTTATAGTTGCATGTTCAGTCCAGTTCATGCATTATGCATTAGTTTCAGACTCCCAAGGTTCAGTCATAATCGAGTTCGTAGATGCCACATGCATCGCCTTATTGTTTCAGTAAGGTGAGCATTCTTTGAGGGACATAGTGTCCTAAGGGGGAGATACCCCACCTTTTCTTAATGCTCCCGTGTCTTATATCCTTTAGTTTCTCCTTGCATAATGAATTCAATCTAGAATAGAGGGTACCCATAAGTTAACCCTCGAGTTAAAACCTTAGCTATAAGTTAAGTATTCAGAGGTTCAGTTTAGTTCATGATGTTTAGCTTATATGTCATGTCACGTATCATACTCAGTTGTGTTCTCATGTTCCCATTATAAACTTGTCATCAAGTGCCATTGCTTAATCAGTCAAGCTTTCAAGAGTCAGTTCAGTCAGATATTCATGCATTAGATATGCATGTTCAGTAGAGAAATTTAAGTTTATCAATATTTTCAGTCATACATTCACGTATCATGTCAGTCATGTAATCATGCATCAAATATGCATGGATTCAGCTTTTCAGTTATGCATTTGATATGCATCCTCATTTTGAGAAAACTCAGTTTATTAGAATCCTCAG
>NW_025855913.1:0-3420 GCF_002878395.1 Capsicum annuum | reverse complement strand
GAGTGTATTTTGTGTGTGTTATTATGTGTTTTGGGATTGAAAGTGGGAGTCACTGATTTCGTGGAGTGTATTTTGTGTGTGTATTTTGTATTTTTTGTGTGTATTTTGGAGAGAAAAAGAATAAAAATAAATGGGTGTGTGTTTGAGAAAAAGATGAATAAATTTGTGTATTTTAGAGAAAAGAAAAAGGAAGAACAATTTGTATATGGGTACTTGAGAGAAAAGACGAATAAAAAATTGGGTCTCCACTTTCCTCCACTCCTTACCTATTTATAATAAATGTTGGCACCCTTTGTTATCTAGAGGATAAAAGGGTGTCCCTACTTTTTATTAATAGCACACTCTTTGGTCCTTAGGGTATTGACCAAAGGATTTTCATCCTTTTGATCAACAGATAACGTTATTATCCAAAAGGTAATTCATTGAGTTGTCATTGTCAGATGTGACAAGACATTGTTTGTAGTCGTTGTCGAATATGACAAGACATTACTGTATGGTCGTTGTCGAATGCGACAAGACATTGAATTATTATATTATATAAAATCAATTGATCCAACTTAGCATTTGCTGACTATAGAATGTAGAAATTGATATGTAAAGAAAATTAAACATGTAATTAACTTGAAAAAATGTAATTGATTTGAAAATATTGTAAAAAATGTGACATCATATCACGCACGCATGCAAATTATTGTAAAATGTTAAAAACAATAATGAATTGATAAAAATCCTAATATAATTAGAATTATTAATAAATTGTGAAAAGTTAAAATCCGACAACAAATTGATAAAAATCCTAAAGTAAGGATGATTATCAATAATTTATCAATAATTATAAAAAATATGTGAAAATTGTATTTTGTGCCCTTTAACGATCAGAAAGTTCGAAAACATTGATTTTAAGCACGGAGAGCCAAAATTGGGTGTCAACAATGCCCGCCCTTAATATTATAGAATATTGTTTTTTTCTTCGGCTTATATTATTTAACTCTACCTCCTACTCCAATTCCTCACCCCACCAGCCTTGCACCCCTCGACCCTACCCCACCCTACCAAACCCCCACCTAATTTTTTTAATTTTTTAAAAAAATCATTTCAAAATCCTATTCTTACCCAATCCTTATCCTCAATCCCCCCTACTAGCCCCCTCCCCCAACTAATTTTTTTTTTAAAAAAAAAAAAAATAGAACCCTTCTCCCCCCCCCCCCGCCCCCCCCCCCCCCCCCCCCCCCAAAAAAAAAAAAATTTTAAAATTACTTTTTTAAAAAATAAATTAGAACTTTTTTTCTTAACCCCACCCCCAAATATTTCTTTTAAAAATTTTAATTCTTTAACCCCGCCACCCTTTATCATATTCGTTTCCATTATTTTTTGTTACTATATACAAATGCTTTTAGAAAAAAAATTTCTACTTGTGTTACGAACGCAAGAAAATAAGTAAGAAATAATTTATTTTCTTATTTTTTTTATTTCATACCGAATACACCTGTAGCATACAAAAAAAATAAATTTGAACTTTGTACTTATTGTTGGTGTCACGTCTCAAAACACCAAAAAGAAATAAAATTTGTTACTATAAAAAATAAATCTGGTTATATTTATTTGATCTACTATTTTATTGACTTTGTCAAACTTTACATAAATTAAACAACTTAGTATATCTACATGGCATAATTATGATAAATTAGTAGAAAAAAATTATTTTATTGATTAATTTAATATTTATAATAATTAAGGACATTTTAGTAAACTTACCAATTACAATACAGTATCATACTGTCAAATCAAACAGTAAAATTGTCATTAAATAGTAGTAAACGATACAATCTATCTAAACATTGTATTGTATTATATTGTATTGTACTGTACCATACCATACAGTTTCGTACATTGTGAAACCACAACAAACCAACATCCAAACAAAGTTTTAAAATCAAATAATTACATCTTAAAGAATAGAAGGATATAACATATTAAAATGAGCAAGTCTTTAGGGATCGTTTGGTAGAGTGTATTGAAAAACTAATGCATGCATTAGTTTAATGTATATTACTAATACCTTGTTTGGTATACTTTTGCATCCTATGTATGATTAATGATTGTATTAGTTATATACTCTATTGCGTATCAAGGTGTGTATTATTAATACCTTAAAATTTATGCTATTAGCAATGCAATGGATCCAATACATGCATTAACATGATTAAAGACACTATTATCCCTCAAAAAAATTTCACATCCTTTCTAACATATATATGGAGGATATGTTTGCAATTTTTTTTTTTTAAAGAAATTATTTAATTCATGTTATTTTTAATATATCAAATCAAACACTGCATAAGAAAAATACAAACATAACTAATGCAAACATAGCTAACACAAGCATTAACACACTATATTTTATATTATTCTTATACACGCTACCAAACAACCCCTTAAAGTATGATAATAAAAGTTATGAAAAGAGGCTATGCTCATTTTTGGCCCTTTAAGACTCGTTTGGTTAGAAAACAAGTTATGTTGGGATTAGTTATGCTGTAATTAGTAATACTGAGATTAGTTGTCCCATGATAAGTTATCCTGGTATTATCTTTTAGTGATTGTTTGGTTTGTGGTACTAAAAATGATAAGCATTACATCTTTTCTAAGAATAGATAGTTTGTTTACAAAAATACAATTTGCCTTATTTAACTTAATATTTCATGTTAAATTACTTATTTTATCCTAAATTCTATAAAATGTTGATAATTCCATTTCTTTTAAAAAAGATTCATCATCAAAAAATTATGAAAAAGAATTACTCTCATCTTACATTACTTAGTATCATTAATATTTGGAAAGTTGAATTGTATTTTTTTTTAAAATTAAATTTTCAAACATGTTTGACTATGTATAAAAATATTTTTTATTTAATAATTAAGCATGTACTAAGTTTGAAAGGGAATGTCAAGATACTTTAATTGTCCGTCCATGATAAATTTGTTAGAAAAATAAAAATTTGAAGTAAGATTAATAATTACAAAATACAAAGACAATAAACCCTTGGATCAATTTTGAATTTGATTGTATAAATAGTTAAGTCCATATAATTGTTCAAATTTACCAAAGTGAACGAAAATTTGTAGAGTAATTAAAATTTAAATTAGGGATAAAATTATCAAAAAAAATTAATGTAAAGACTATCAAAATCCCACGCTCTCTCTTATATATAGTAGTAAAGTTATATATATATATATATATATATATATATAATTAAAGGATTTGGAGTGTAAATTTATCATTTTATGACTTTATCCCAAGTTAAACTATGGTAAGTTATTTATGCCACCACTTAGGTGGGATAACTTATCCCGGTACTATTTGTTAATCCCAAGATAAGTTATCCTGAATTTGACATTGGGTCGTTTGGTTTGAAAACAA
>NW_025855912.1:0-5045 GCF_002878395.1 Capsicum annuum | reverse complement strand
GTTGGAAAAAAAAACTTTGAGCAAAGAAGAGTTTTTATTTTAGTAAAAAAATTTCTTTTTCATGAAATTCGTGGGCTAATCAAAGTTCTCGAATTGAAAGTTTTCTGGTGGTAATCAAAACTTCGAAGAAAGGTTGTAATTTCGTTTTGCTGCCCCAAGAAAGGTAAACACACCTTTTCCTTTTTTAGTTTTATTATCATTTTCTTCTTCATCTTTTTCTTCTTCATAGTTATAATTTTGTTTGCTGGAATTATTTGCTGTAGACGGTTTTAAAGGCCATAGGACATTGTGGTATCAATAATATGGTTATTTTCATGTTCATGGTATAAAAATGAGCTAGCAATAGTTGTACATGTCTTTTTGACTTTATTCTTTAATTATTATAGATAAAGTTTCAATCTTTTCTTAAAAGATCTACTTATGCTTTGTTTAAATTCATTGCTGGCGGATATATTTGTTTTTAGCATGTAAAGTTGTTTTCTTTATGTTAAAAAAAATAGTTAATATTGATTGTTTCTCCTTTTTTACTTTATTATTATAGATAAAGTTTCAATCTTTTCTTAAAAGATGTACTCATGTCTTGACTAAACTCATTGTTGGTGGATATGTTTGTTTTAGCATGTAAAATTGTTTTCTTTATGTTGAAAAGAATAGTTAATATTTATTGTTTTGCCTTTTAGCTTTATTCTTTGATTATTTTGTATAAAGTTTTGATCTTTGCTCAAAAGATATACTCATGTCATGTTTAAATTCATTGTTGGCGAATATATTTATTTTTAGCATGAAAAGTTGTTTCTTTTATGTTTGAAAAATAGTTATTATCGTTTGTTTCGTCTTAATAAAAATAGTACTTGATTAAATCAAGAATTTGTCATTTGTTTTTTTAATTATTTTAATGAATTTCCAAAATCCTCATATAAGAGATGAAGTGCTAACTTTATTTTTCATCCACGATGTTTATTCCTTTTTTTTTTTGTATGTTTTTAAATTTGTCAAAATGATGAGAAAGTTCAAATTTTTGTGGCTAAATAAAATTATTTAGATATTTTCGAGTCATGTATAGTATGATTATGAAACAACATTTCACTTTTAGAAATGCTAAACTTTTATTCTAATTTTCTTACACCCTTTGAATTGTTATAGATGCTCTTTGTGAGTGTAAAGACTTGATTCGTGTCTCTCCTTGATTCATAATATCAAAAGAGAATCAACGATATCTTAGAAAGATAAACCATAGGCCGTTACACATTTTTTCCTAAAATGTTGGTTGTAATTTAGATGTATAAATCTTTGTTAATGTCGCCTTAATTGAAATTTAAGGATTCTTTTTCTTGAAAAATTAACCTTTATTTTATTTTGTTATATGGATTAATGTCTATGTTTGTTCAATTTTAGAAGTCATTGTTATTTTTCTTATTTCCTCATCCCTTTACTTTCGCAACCTTGCGTTGTTTTTTCTCACACTAATTCAATGAATACATCCTTCTTCCTTTTACTTCTATTCATTCTTAAGATGAATATAAATCATGAGTCATGTAAGTGGGTCTCTTCGCTTTACATTTTATCTGTTGACTCTCATTCTTGTTATACATGTGCAAGTGTGCTTATCATTGTCATTCAAAAATTGGTTCTTGATATTTTCTTTTGCTTTGAAATATATCACTTTTATGCCTTGAACGTATATTAATTTCTTTATCTTTTCTTTGCATGCAAAAAATGTCTCGAGTCCAAATGGACTCATCTCCTCTTGTATTTCGTAATGGGCCAATGAGGTCCACCTCTTCGAGTTAAGTTCGAAGTTTAAACCCAAGGTCGACTACGTGGCGTGCGGGTGCTAGAAGATAGATGAAGAAAGAAAATGGGTCAAAACTCATTGATGAGGTCGCTAAGAGACTTGAAAAGTCTCGATTTTTATTATTGTCTTCTTTTTACTTAGTCATTTATTTATTCATTTATTTGGAGCCTCGAAGCCAAGGTTGTATTCTAATACAGGTGAAGCAGATTGTGGACCATAAAGGGTTCGAAAATATAGATTAGGGCAAGTGATGATCGACCGAAAGCCCAAATTAGTTTAGGACAAGTTTATTAGTTTAGGCGCTAGTGGCTTAAATTTTTTAATTTCTCTTTCTCTCCTTTTATGTGGTTATTTTACTTTTCATTTGCTTAGATTTGGTTAAATCCCCTGTTAAGTCGTTAAAATTTATTTTTTATACAAATCTTTTCCTAAAATCACTTTCTTTTCAAAAAAATCAACTTCTTCTTTTTTCAAAGTTAGTAAAAGATAGTTTTCAAACAGTCCGGATAACCTCAAGTTAGCTGATATTTTAGATGCCTTAAAAACATTTCTAAAATGTTAAATAGGAACCGCTTACCTAGAATTTCAAAACTTAAAAGATTTTCTGTTTTGAATCATTTAAAGTAATTTATAAAGGTTTTCTTAATTCCTTTTCAAAAATTAAGTGGCGACTCTGAAGGTCAAATTTCCGCAAAACAATCCTCATTGTTTATTGAAAAATAATGCTTCAGATGACTAAAACATGCATCTCATCTTGATTGTTTTACCTAATCTCAAGCATAAATAAATATTTTTCGTTTCTCCAATGTAATTGAATAGTAGGATATTGAGATAACAATCAAAAATCATCTTGGCAAACAAGTCAAGTTTGTTATAAAAATATTTATAAAAAGATCTACAAAATGTATCTCTTACAATTATAATATGTATCTCCCCTATACATATTACAGTCGAAAGTTTCTAACAAGAGATACATATAATAAAGGTGTTACATAGAAAGAGATACAAATTTTTTTTAGACAAATACTTAGAAGTGTTTACTTAATTGCACCTAAAACAACATATCTATTCTACTCATTTGAAAATCACTTTGTTTTCATATGAAGTAGTGAAGCTGGGTTTAGGTTATGGTGGATCTTCATTGTCACCAACGTAGCCATTCTCAGCCTTGACATGTTCATAATTGCACAAGTGCAAAGCATATCTCATTCAAATAAATTCGGCATTAATTTCAGAATATGATACTTGTAGTCTATCACTTAGAAACTCAGCGAACAAAGTAACAAATAAATCACAATTTCTGCATAATTTATATCTATTAATAGGCTAAAACATTTACGTGGTAAATTAATAAAAAATATTAAAGACAAACGATACAAGAAAATTGCAGTATAACAAAACTAAAAATAATAGATACAAGTTTTTGAATCTATAAAAAGAGTTAAATGATAAGAGATACAAAAGCAACACATATAACAAAACTAAAATAACAAAAGATACATAATTTTACATATGTAACAGACTTAAAATTAACAAGATACACATAATTCTGTATATTTAACAAATTAAAATAACAAGAGATAAAAAGAGATGCAAGAAAACTAAATTTAATATTTGAGAGATACAAACTTATCCTTAATTAACAAACTCAAATAACAAGAGATACAAGAAAACTATGTAGGTAGTTTTGTTTGAGATACAAGAAAACTGTATTAGTAGTTTGCTTATTATACAAACATATAATACCTTCATAAAAAAAATTCTGAATATAAATTCAATATATCTACGTTTTGCACCATGAGAAGTGCGTTTTGAAGCATCAGGGACTCTTTTTTTTGCCATTAGAATCTCTTTTTTTCTTTAGTTTAAGTGCTTTCTTTAATTTCTTCGTCATAACGGGATCGTTGTTGTTTTTTGATCGATTTTTGCTCAACACTTCAAATTACTCAACTTTCAACAACAATGAAAACAAACTAATTTAAGAAAATAAGGTTGAAAGTTAACTTTGGATGAATTTTTTGAGAATGAGAGAATTTTTGAATTTGTTGAGATGAAAATTAAAGCTAAAGATAAGAGAAATTTGCACAATTCAAAAATCGAATAATATGGGAATAACTGCAGCAATTGCTGCTTGATTAGCACTCAAAAGCGTTGTTGATGGAGGAGGAAATCTCCACCTCAATATCTGATAAAAATAGAACTCTTTTAGGATGTATTATTTTTACCTTTTGGTTAAAAAGGAAAAAGTAGGATTTTTTGTAATATTTTCAAATTGAAGAAATTTTTAATATTTTTGATATAAGTTGTGTTTTTATGAAATTTTTTCTTAAATATATAGTAGTGTAATTTAACTGATTATAGCAAGTTATTATTCATAATTTTCAAATTATATCATTAAATGTTCTATGAAGAGCCATTTACTATCGTAATGCAAGTCACCTTGACCTTATAGTGCAAAAAACTCTATATTATATTGTCAGTACACAAAATTGGTGAGTCATATTATTCGAAAGGCATCATTGTGCTTTGCTAAGTCATAGTGATCCTTCGAGAAAAACCTCCAATTGGTGAAATATAATGTCCTTGCCATTCGCCACCTAATTAGTAGTCTTATAATTATTGGCCAGTAAAAGGTTTTGTGGGACTAATTTTATCCATATCAAATTTTCCCTTTATTGTTCTTCAACTAAAGTCAATAAATGTTTTCGAGCAGGAAATTGTATATTCAAGCTTGAAATTTCTCATTAAAAATGGAGGAATTGTAAACGAGAATTATCTTATAGATGAAGGAATAGTCCGTGCAAGCGCATTTGTACATTATCTGTCAACTAAAGTTTGGTTTCATTTTTTTCTTTTACTTTTTCTTGTTTTAAGATCATTTAGTTGAAGGGGTGTTACAGACGATATCAATCAGCAATTGGTGAATCTGATGAGGATATTATAGACTCACAGTTCAACTTGTGGAAAAATATAACTTCTTGGTACAATGAGACGCATACAAGTGGAGCAGATGCAGTATGTTGATAATGAGTTCATCCAATCGTGACACCAATCAAATTAGCAACGATTTGATCAAAGAGACAAAGACCCATAATTATTACAACGAGCTAGTGCTAAGAACCTTATAGGTTGAATCCATCAAGTTTAATGTATGGATTTGCTTCTTCTTTTTTTATACAAACATTACCCGATATTATTTATTTCTATATCACAAACCTTGTCGCGAGATCTCAGTTCATAGAGGTTCCTA
>NW_025855911.1:0-1857 GCF_002878395.1 Capsicum annuum | reverse complement strand
AGGGGGTCCTTCTTTACAGTCTGTCCCTGTGGTAAATGAATTTCCGAATGTGTTCCACGATGATATTTATTGAATTCCTCTAGATAGAGTGATATATTTTAGGATTAATCTTATACCAGATACCCGCCCTATTTTTTTTCTCTTTATATAATAGCTCCAGCTGAATGGAAGGAGCTTAAGGAGAAGCTCAAGGATCTTCTTGACAAGGGCTTTATTCATCCAAGTATTTCTTTATGGGGCTCTCCTGTGCTTTTCAAGCATATGAAAGATGGGTATCAATGGATGTGTATACATTATATCCACCTGAATAGGTTACAATGAAAAATAAATGTCCTGTCCTATGATTGATGATCTTTTTTACAAGCTTTAGGTCGCTAGATTCTTCTCTAAGATTTATCTTTGTTAAGGGAATCATCATTTGAAACTTAGAGAGGCTGATATCCCTAAGAATATTTTTCAAACACAACGGTCATTATGACTTTTTGGTTATGTCATTTGGATAGACAAATGCTCTGGCTATTTTTATGGATATTATAAATCAGGTGTTCATTTAATTTTTGGTCTTATTTGTGATATTTTTCATTGTTATATATTGGTGTATTCTAAGAGTGAGGAGGATCATGCCAATCATCTTAGAATTATTTTGCATACTCTTAAGAACTAGAGGTTGTATGCTAAACTTTATAAGTGTGAGGTTTGGTTGAATGTTGTGACTTTTCTTGGGCATATTGTTTCTAGTCAGGGGATCAAGGTGGATTCGTAGAATGTTGAGGCAGTTAAGAAGTGTCCTAGTCCAACGACTCTAACTTACACTAGGTACATCTTAGGCTTTCCTATATTTTATAGAAGATTTATGGTTTGTTTTTCTTCTATTGCTACTCCATTTACAAGGTTGACTCTGAAAAATGTTAAGTTTTAGTAATCAGAGGATTGTAAGTGTATCTTTGAGAAATTGAAGAATAAGTTGACATTTGCAAAACTTTGGACCCTTCTCAAGGGTACTGATGGTTTTATTGTGTTTTGTGATGCGTCATATGTGGGATAGGGTTGGGTATTAATGCATTATGGTAAGGTTCTAGTCGATGCTTCTAGACAGCTTAAGGTTCGTGAGAGGAATTAACCAACTCACGACATAAAGTTAGCCGTTATGGTTTTTACTTTGAAGATTTGACAACATTATTTGTATAGGGTGTACGTGTATGTCTAGTAAGATCATAAGATCTTGTAGTATATGTTCACTTAGAAGGAATTGAACCTTAGGTACAAGCGGTAGCTAGAATAGCTTAATGATTACAACATAAGTCCTTACTACCATCCAAGTAAAGCTAATGTTGTTATTGATTCTCTTAGAAGGTAGTTTATATTGATTTTATTGCAAGTTTATGAGAAGAAAAGAGGATTGGTGAAGGATATTAACTAGTTGGAAAATTTGGGAGTTTATCTTATGGACTCCATAGATGGAGAAGTTGTTGTTAAAAAGGTGGTCAAATTATCCCTTGGTATTGAGGTAAAGCAAATACAGGATTTGGATCCTATACATATGGAGATTAAGGAAGATGTGAGTCAACAACAGGTTATGGCAGTTGAGATTGGTTTAGATGGTATTCTGAGGTATCAAGATTGGTTGTGTGTTTCTGATATTAATGGGCTACGAGAGAGGATTTTGACTGAGGCCCATGCATTGAGGTATACAGTACATCTGAGTTTGATGAAGATGTATCATAAGTTAAAGAAAACCTATTGGTGTGATAATATGAAGAGGAGTATGGTGAATTTTATTGCTACGTGAATGCTTTTTCAGCAAGATAAGGTTTATCAATTGAGGCCTTGGGCATATCTCAAGAGATAGAGTTTCCT
>NW_025855910.1:0-1131 GCF_002878395.1 Capsicum annuum | reverse complement strand
TATATATATATATATATATTATAGTGTATATATATATATATATTGTAATATTGTTGTATATGTTTTATTTAAAGTAGTACGTATAGTCATATATAATTATATATTGAATGGTACGTATATATGTGTAATTGTTTATATATTTTTTAAAAAATATATATTGTATAATTGTAGTGTATATAGTGTATATTGAAGTGTATATAGTGTATATAATTGTAGTGTATATAGTGTATATTGGATTTTTCATTTTTTAAAATGGGTTTGACCGGTTTTTAACCGGGTTTAGGTGGGTTTAACCGAGTTGGGTTAAGTGGGCCGGTTCAGGATTGTTTTCAACATTTTTATTGTTGAACCCGGAATCGGCCCAGCCCACCTAACCCCAACCTAGATCGAAATTGGCCCACAACCCGGATAAACTAAACGGACCGGTTCCGAGTTGGCCCGCCCGACCCACTTGACTCCCTTAATCAAAGTATAGGATTGAATTAACCTGGAAGAAGTTGTCTAGCAACGATACCGAAAAGTAAGAATCTACGTTATAAACTTGAGAGCGTAGAAGGTTAGAGAATTATAGTGTAATGCAAGTATAAGAATGAAATTCAGATCCCTCTAACAACAAAGGAATTTCCTACTTATAACCAAGAATCACGGAACAAGATCTATAAAAATTGTCATATTAAAGCTTATTAAAGGTCTATTAATTGCTCATTATCGTCATTGAGTAGTGATTGGAGATAATACCTAGGTCTTGCATAATGATTGGACTTTTAAGTTATTACAATCCTATATGTATGACGGACCTGATACGCTTATTTAGAGCAAGATGGGCTTGCTGATATAAGATCGGTCCTCACCATCTAGACTTCGGATCTCTCAGGCATAGGATGTCACAACTCAAAACTCAAGTTGTAATGGCACCTATCCATCTCTCGTGGTAGGTAAGTCTACCCAATAATAATCAATAAGATACAAGACAAATATGTGGAAGTAATAAAGGAAACTAAATCTCCATATCATGTCTTGTGAAAACTATCAAAAATCTAGAAGTCACAAGGTACATGCAAAAATAAACAAAGCAGAGTATGCAATTTTTCTTCTTATTACTTGATGAATTCTTTATACAAAATACCCCTA
>NW_025855909.1:0-5680 GCF_002878395.1 Capsicum annuum | reverse complement strand
TGTTGGACAGTGGTGGATGTTCTAGTCATGCTGATAAGCAAATCAATGGCTAAGATGTCAATCTTAACAATTGGGAGGTCACTCCTCTCCCTACTATGAAGGAGTCTTGGTAGTTTGTTTGTTTGTCTTTCTGTAATTTGAATCGTTTTAGGATTGTAATTCAGATTTTTACCTTGGTATTTTAGGTTAAAACTTTGTTTATCTTTGTTTTTTTTAATGAAACATAATTTTCCTTTATTTTATTTTGTGTCTAATATTTACTTATATATTTTCTATTATACAGTTTTTTTCTATGTCGATTCTTATGATATGACATGCATGAAGAATTATCAATCAGATTTTAAAACTCAATCTAATTATGAAATAATGAATAAAGAGGTTGAATACGATGAAGAGGAAGTATTTGAGAATATAAGCAAAATATTTTAAACAATTTGAGAATAAGTCAAATCGCAATAGATAAAATTGGAGCAATTGTTTTGCAGATAAAAAATAACTTGATCATCAATTAGAAGATCTAATTAAAGCATTTTGAATGAGATCAATTAGAGGATATATATAATCTCCATCGTCAGAAAAAATGAAAGAAAGTTAGCTCCCAAAGAGATATGAGTCATTCGTGTGGAGAAAGTACAACACAAATGGATTTGTATGTTTCATAAGCATGACAGAAGTGACACATGTGCACGTTCTTAGTGAAGGTCAATGTTGAAAAGATATGTATGATCTCATGTTTCACCCTCAGATTGCATGTTATGTTCTTCCATTTTTAAAGATTGATATGACGAAGGCATTTCATTCTGCTACCAAAATGTTGTATCATCCTTTGTTACCCCTTTTGAGCTTTAGTGTTATTTTCTTTCGTACCCCTCTTTTGGAATCAAAATAAAATTTGAAAAAAAAGCGTCAAGAAAAATGGAGTTAGAAAAAAAAAATGTCAAAAAATTGAAGTTGGGAAAAGTCCCAAAAAGAGAAGAATCAAAGAAAAGAAAAACAAGTGAGCCAAAGTTCGATTCAAGAAAAAAAGAGCAAAAAGCAAAAGAATGACGATCATGAACTACGTTTGACCTGATTCTTGCTATGGCAAGATACGTAGGCAGTCCTACTCCGGGGTTCGATCCAACCAAAAGAAAATTCAAGTTATCCAGAATGAAATAAAACTGGGGCAAAAGTTTATTTCCTTAATAGAGTCGATTTCAAAACTTGTATGCTTCACCTAATGTTATGTAATTTTTGAGCCTCATGCCGCCTTTTCTTTCTAACCCTATCCAAAAGCCAAGTTACAACCAAAGAAAGACCTTCAGATCAATCTTTGAGAATGTCAAGGATAAACATGTTATGGGTGCATGATATTTCATATTTTGAGTGTTTACTTAAAAAAAAGAAAAGAAAAAAAAAAAGAGGGGAAATGAATGAAAAAGAGAGAGTCTTATTGGTGAAAACCCTGTTGGGCACCATAAGGCGATTGTAAGCTGAGAAAGAAGTGAAAATGAGATAGGCTCGTTGATAAAAACCAATTGAGGTGCCACTAGCCGAAGGAGAGTTGTTATCCAGAAGGAACAAGTTCAAGATTGGCTAAATTTCAAGCTCAATAAGTAGACATAAGTTGTAATGATTAGTGTGGGTAAATCTGGTTGTTTGATTCAAAATGCATGTCATAATCATCAAAATCGATTATCACGTTCAGATAAGTTTTTTTTTTATTTTTTTGAAAAAGAGATGATTATTGTCTTTTTCTTTTTGTTTTATTTTTATTTTTGATTTTTGAGTCCTTGTCATCAAAACGAAAATTTTGTTGTCTTGTATATTTTTTAAGTCAAATTCACGTTAGGTCAAGTGTGAAAGAACTCCAAACTTACTACCAACTTCTTCAATGGTAAAAATCAAGACAAAGGGTTGACGTACAAAGACAACACTTCAAAGTATAATAAAGTACTCAGAATGATCGTGATTTGACAATTTTTGGTTCGTTGAAAGATAAAAGTTGTATGAAAAGTTAAATCCTGAGAGAGAAATATGTTTTGAGTTGAGAGTATCAGTGGTTAGAATTTTGGGTCAGAAGTATGACAAGTCAATGGATATCAATTAAGGAATAAAAAGGAGTTGAGCATGGAAATTGCAAGAACAGTTAGTTCAAGAGACGAGAACCACAAACCATCCACCACGTGTATTTAAAACTCACAATTTGTCTTTGTTTTGTTTGAAACAGAAGCAGAAAGTTTTTCAAATAAAAGATGCAATTTCATACTTCTGTCAATGCAAGAGTCATGATTACAACACACGATGACGGAAGTCTAGGAGCCCGCCTGAAGAACAGGGTGAAGAAAAAGAAAGTTCAGGAGCCTTCCTGAAGAACAGGGTAAAGAAAATGTAAGTCCAGGAGCCCATCTGAAGAACAGGATGAAGATAAAGAAAGTCCAGGAGCCCGCCTAAAGAACAGGGTGAAGAAAATATAGAAGTCCAGGAGCCCGCCTGAAGAACAGGGTGAAGAAAATATAGAAGTCCAGGAGCCCGCCTGAACAACAGGGTAAAGAAAAGAGAAAGTCCAGGAGCCCGCCTGAAGGACAGGGTGAAGAAAAAGAAAGTTCAGGAGCCCGCCTGAAAAACAGAGTGAAGAAATTGTAAGTCTAGGAGCCCACCTGAAGAACAGGGTGAAGAAAAAGGAAGTTTAGGAGCCCGCCTGAAGAATAAGGTGAATTTTCAAGTTCAAGTCACGAAGATTAGAATCAAGATTCTAGAGATTGCAATTTTCACTTGTATTTTTCATTTTTGATTTTGTTAGTCATTTGATGTATAAAGCAGAAGTCGTTAACCGAAAATTCAACGGAATCTCACTTGACGTCTAACTCGATCATTCTCTCACCATGTTACCTTTGAACTACATGTGACCTGATTTTCTTATAACCCGGGATATGTAGGTAGTTCAAAACCCGAACTTGGACACACCTTTTATTTTATTATATTTTATTTTATCTTCACTTTTTGAATAATCGGAGGGTCAAAAATCATCTCTTTGTCTACTTCTTTGTATGAAAACTCTTCGAGATTTCAAACAAAGAGGGGCAAAATGTAGACACGTGATTTTGACCCTCCCCGAGTGTAATATATATATATATATATATTTGATATGATATTATTTTATTTTAATAAATTTTTAGTTTAAAAATAAATAACTAAATAAGGTTAATTTTGGAATATTTTATTTTATTTTATTTGTAATTCTAATTTTAAAAATAATACAAAAATAAAAAATATTCTAATTTTTAAATTTAAAATAAATTAGTAGTTCTAATGCTATCCTAATTATATTTGTTTAAGGATATTTATAATTTTTATTCTATTTTTTTAAAATATAAAAATTAATTAGTTACATTTATATTTATTATTATTATTATTCTATTATATTATTTATTAATTTAGTTTTAATTATTATTATTAATAGATTAAAAAAAAGAGAATTTTATTTTTAAAATTCAAATTCACTTTTCCTGATCAGTAACTGTTCCCCCTAGAACTTTTCCCCCCAAAGAATCCTTTTATTTAAGGACTTCTCCCACCCCCCCAAAAAAACTTACGTACTTTTTCAGATAACCAGACAGAGAAACAAAAAAAAAAGGGAGACAACATCAGATAAAAAAACAGACAGAGAAACAATAAAGAGTGAAACACTAAAAAACATGAGACAATAAAGAGAAGAAAGAGTTCTAAATTGAGTTTCAAGTTTCCGTTTGAGTTTCCAGTGATGGTTTCTTGCTTCATCATTCGATTTAATTTATCACAGGTTCTTATTCAATCATGTATTGTTTATGTTATAAATTTATTATGAAAAAAGCATGAATGAAAATGTTAAAGTAATTTAAAAAAAAATGTTGTGTGTATATTCGTTTGTAACTATAATTTGTTCATGTTTGTTTTTGTTTGATTTTGTTGTCATCGATGTGTCATGTTAATTGCTATCGTGTTGTTTGGTGTAAAAAAAAAACCTTCATTTTTTTCCCCTGATGTTTTACTGCTCTTAGCTTCTTTATTTTTCTTTGTTAAATTTGTGTCATGTTACCTTTTTGTTTTCTCATGTTTTCTGTATCTAACTAATTTTTTTTTTTTAATTATTATGTCATCTGCATGTTGTTTTCTATATGACTTTTGCTTGCATGTCTTCTAGTGTGACTCTATATTTTATATTTTCAATATCTATTTTTGTTTATATTACAATAGATGTATTATCTATTTTCCTATAATGCATTTAATGTAAATGTTATCATGCATAATTGAGTGAGCATCTTTAGTTACTATTGGATTATTTCTTTGGTCCTTACAAATTTAACCTCTAAAAATATTCATTTAAGATTAAAAGGTAACGGGTTATATACTGTTTATTTAATTTATTCAAATTATCGAAAATGTAAAATATTAATTATTTTCTCGTCCATGGTAGGTTAGATTGTAATATGATTAAATAATTTTATTTAATAGATTCCCTTATTGTAGTTTTATTGTACTAATTAAGTATAAGAAATTAGGTGGGATAAAAATGAAAAAAAAATGGATAGTTAAAATTTTTTATGAATTTATAATGGATTAACCACGCTTTTAACACTAGACAAATTTTAGATACGTTTAAAATTTTTATCTCAATTAAGAATGCGGCGTACGCATCTTTCTAAGAAAGTTAAAAATAATTCAAGGATGCAATAATGCACCTTGACAAATATTTTTTTTCTAAAAATTAATTTTGACTAGTTTAATACACGAGTTATAGACAACTATCAGACATTAAAATATGAGCGAAATTAGGCCTTAACATAATTTAATAAAATAGTTTAAGTCAAGATAAGTCAATAAAAGAGACCGTGCTAGAACCACGGGACTCGAGGGGTGCCTCACACCTTCCGTTTGGTCAACAGAATTCCTTACCCGATCTTCTATTTTCGCAGACCAAAATAAAAGAGTCATTTCCTTTTGACTAGGGA
Organism: Capsicum annuum; assembly: GCF_002878395.1. NCBI lineage: Eukaryota > Viridiplantae > Streptophyta > Magnoliopsida > Solanales > Solanaceae > Capsicum > Capsicum annuum. The sequence continues at coordinate 710 of NW_025855909.1, read as the reverse complement.
TTCAAAAAGGTGACTTGGAACACCATAACTTGATTCCAAGTGGCGACTCTGAAAATAATAAAAATAATCCCTATTCAATGTCATCACTTTAATTGGAAAAACCTTTCGACTTCGAAACCTCGGGCGAAAAAGGAGTGTGACAAGTTTAAATGATTCTTTGTATATTATTCCTCAAGTGTCAAATGTATATTCTACACATATATTTAACTAGTTTAGGTGTACGCGTCCAGTGTGTACCTCACTTTAATGAATTTAAATATTACACTAAATAAGATATTTGTTTAAATAATAAAGATGATTACAATAATTAAATTTAATATCTTTTTAGTATGTAAAGATGGAGAATTTATTTCTTAAATCTAAGCTTTACAAAAAATATTTTTAAAAGCCGATTGACATTCATCTACCATTTGTAAACTGGAATAAAATAATACAATGATAGAGTCATCAAAATAATAGAATTAAATCTAATCTTTACACACAAAATTTTTCTCTAAGTCATCCGACACTCATATACCACCTGTAAATTATAATAAAATAATACCATAATAGAGATATCAAAATAATACATCTAAACCTAACCTTTAGATAAAAAAATTCTCAAAGCAAAGATATAAAAATAATACAATTAAACCTAACCTTTCCCTAAAAATATTTCTCAAAATCGAGCAACATTTATTTATCACATGTAAACTACAATAAAATAATAC
>NW_025855908.1:0-25638 GCF_002878395.1 Capsicum annuum | reverse complement strand
TCAGTTATGGGTTAGCTTGTGGTCCTTCAGGGTCATGAGTACCATGTAGCATTCTAGTTCAGCAAATTGGGTCGTTACAAAATCCTTGTATGCCTATTTTATGCATTACTCCAATGCACCCCAGTGAGTTCATCAATCATCATTTCAATGCATAATAAATCATTAATAATCATATCAAAAGAATTTAAATATTTAACTTCTAAAACCCTCAACCCATCTTTCAAAACCAAGTGAATATTAAACCAATTCATGTAATGTTGAAAGCACAAGGTTAGGGAGAGAGATACATGTCTTACTCACCATGAAATTTAGAGAAGAAATCACCCCTAAAGTCTCAGGTAACAAATTTGTTGAAACCCTAACCTTGTCTTATAGTGGGGAATTTGAGAGAGTAAAGAGGGTATTTGATATGTTAAAGTGTTAAGAATAAACCCTCTTTGGTGTTTTATAGACGTGGGGTCTAAGTGCGAAATGAGGAAATTGACCATAATACCTGTACTTAAAATGGTACAATTTGCCACCACTTATTATGGGTAACCCTACAACTCGTAACAGATGAATATGAGTCTTCCTTTGACCTGAAGTAAAGGCCGAGTCATTAGGAATAGAAACTACTAACCCTATGATTTATACCCTATAGCTCGTAATGAGAATCTACGACTCATTGAGTCTAGTAATGATCAAGGAAGTAATATTTGGGCATCACACTACTTTGGTTACGTATGGGACTAAACGACTCATATAGAGTTGTTACGAGTCCTAACCCCAAGTCATAACCACCATAGTGACATGGGCACAACTTACTGGTTATGTTACAATTTAGGTTATATGACTTGTAATAAAACTTTACAACTTAAAAGGTGAGTCATAGGTTGGGCAGTGAGTTGAAAGACTTAGAATTTTCCCGATCCAAAATCTAGGGTGTTATAGTCAATGACCATGCTTGTTGGCTACATTGAATATTATGTTATTATTATGCTAGAGATCATGATTATTGACTACATTAGTAATTCTACCATAAATTATGCTATGAATAAGCTATAGATTATGCTATCGATAAGTCATCGACTAAGCTAATTATAAGCTATCTATTATTCTAATGATATTTGAAGTTATTGCTTATGCTATTGATAATGATTATATATAATGTTAGAACTCACACCTATTGACTATATTAGTGAATATGATGCTTATGGGTTACGTTAGTGATTATGCTATTGAACTTACTAAAGAGCATGCTTATTGATTTTATTAGCAATTGTACTATTGATAATACTAAAAATCATGCTTATTGATTATATTAGCAACTATGCTATTGATTATGCTAAGATCATGCTTATATACAATATTGGCATTCATGCTATTCATTATGCTACCAGCCTTGGTAATAATGATATTATTCCTAGTATAAGTCTAGATATTTCTTATACTATGACTTATTCAAAAACTTATTCAAGTCCAGATAATAATGATTAAATCTATTATTGATACTCGGTATAAGTCTAGAGGATGGTTATGATATTGATGATATTAATGATGGTATTGATGGTATTGATACTGATATTCACGATAGTATTGATTGAATTGATAATGATATTGATGATATTAGTGATGATGTTGAGGAGGAAATTGATGATGATATTCATGATGATATCATTGATTATACGTACCGATTCGAGTCCAAATATAAACATTATAATATGATGGCATACTTATTATTGTTATTAGATATAGGGGTATGAGATTTACAATAATGATTCTAGGTAAATATAAAATTATGTAAATGGTTATAATGTAGCATGATAAGAGGATTAGTTGATAAAAATGATTAGTTGATAAATGATGATTAGCCGATATATGAGGATTAGTCGATAACTTATGATTAGTTGATAAATGATGATTAGTTAATAAAGGCTGAGTAGTTTATATATGAGGATCCATTATTACATGATGGTTTGATGATAAGTGTTGTTCTATTGATAATTGATGACCATGAACAATAGATTGTTAGTATTTTTTGGACGGATGCTAGTTGTATCATAAGAGCTGATAATAACGATGATGGGTTATTCTATCTTATTTTTACCTTAAAGATTATGGGGATTTGTGATGGGTTATTTTCTTTTCCACACTAATTGGCATATTGGGCCAATTTTGTTGTTCTGATTGCATGTGTTGATGCCTTATGTTATGTTTTTATTCAAGTTTATTTACTTATTAATGCACAACAATGTCGGAGTTAATTCAAGTTCGATTCTACCTTTACTTAATTATGTTATCACACATTTTTGTCATACTTATATCATGATTTAGCTCAGTCAGCCGATGATGCCTACTGAGTACCCGTGGTTTTGGTACTCATACGACACTTCTATACTTTTTCTTTGTAGATCCAAGTACTACTTTCCTCCATTGATTGATGTTCATGCCGTGTTGATTTTTTGAGATAGGGTGAGCTCTTGGAACCAGAGTAGCCTATTTCCTTATATCTTTTATCTTCAGTCTTTTGTTTCGAGACTGATGTTATTGATTATCTTAGAACTTATGTGTTATTATTATTTAATTCTCTTGTACGGGATCTTCCAGGTCATGGGATGGTTTTCTATATATTGACTATCTTTTATTTATTCCAAATACTTTGGTCATTTTGAAGTTGTGTTGATGATTTCAGACTATATTGGCATTTCCCACCATGGTAACCCATTGGATTTAGCTATGGCTAGTAGTCTGTCCTACTTACTTGTGGGATATAGTAGGTGCCATCATAGCTCATAAATCAGGTTGTGACAGATTCTTCACCTGCCGGAGACTTAAAAAATTTGAAGTCTCCACGTACCCCTCAGATTTATTTGAAATCCTGAGAATGCAAATGAACTATGCTACCCTATAAAATTCTATGCTCCGGACTCAATGGTGATATTAGAAAATCAAAAAAATATTTTTTTCACACAGTTGACCCCCGAAATCCATCCATTTTCATAACTTTTTGAAATGAGGGTCGAAATGAGGTATAAAAGCCGTAAAACCACACCAACCATGCTACTAACCTAATATCAACGTGTTGGATTTGCTTCCACATTCCACTTATCTATCCGACTCATTGATTAATAGATGTTAACCAAAGTCAACTAGAAGGCTTTTCATGCCACGAAAAACTACTAAGTTGCACATATCACATTGAAATACATTAGAAATCTTGCCAATCATCCCAATATCCCCAAAATGCCACAATGCAACCACAATGAGTGTTAAAATGGTTAAATCACATAGAAATAAATATTTTATACAAATCGCCAAAAGTCAGGTCATTACATTATCTACCACTAAGGATATAGTTCATCTTCGAACTAGAGGTAAGGGATATACCTGAATCCGAAAAAGCTGCTGATAAGTACTATGCATATCAGACTTAACTTCCCAAGTAGCCTCATCTATAGATCCATGTCTCCACTTTACCTAAACACTGGAGTATCTATAGAAGGCAATCGTTTAATATCCCGAGCCAACATGTAGGTTGATTCTTCAACAAAAGATAACCTCTCATCTAACTAGACTGAATCCCAATGAATAAAATGATCTCTTCTGGAATGTAATGCTGAAGTATGAGACATAAAAGCTGGATGAACAGTTGAAAAATCTTAGGGCAATGCTAACTCATAAGACACATCCCTAATTATCCAAAAAATTTCAAGTGGACAAATATACATGGGGCTAATCTTGCCCCTCTTCCGAAACCTCATCTCGCCTTTTATTAGTTACACACGAAGGACTCACAAAGCATATTCGTACCTTGAGGTCTAATCTCAAAAATACCAATCCAACAAATTAGAGAGAGAAAACACCTACCATACAATGCTTTGAAAATATCCATCTTAATATTGGAATCGTAGCTATTACTACATGGAAACTCCTCCAAAGCAACATGGTCCTCCCACTGAGCACCAAATAATGCCATACTAGCACGGAGCATATCTTCCATCACCTAAATATTCCACTCTGACTTATCATCAGTCCGGTGGTGACAAGTTGTACTCAGATCAGCCTAAGCACCTAACTTCTTTAGAAAAGTTTACTGAAAGCGAGATATGAATACTGAACCTCGATCTGAGATAATAGACCCTATCACACCATGAAAATGCTTTATCTCATGAATATAGATACGCACCAACATCTCAGCACTAAAAGAAACATATAACAGAATGAAATGAGCATATTTGCTCAATTATTTCACGATGACGCAAACATTATCAAAACTTCGAGAAGTATGAGGTGAACAATTTACGAAGTCGGTAATGATCCACTACTATTTCTATTGAAAAATGGGTAACCGCCGAAGTAAACCATTTGGTGTCAAATGTTCAGCATTTACCTGCTTGGAACAAAGGTAATGAGTTATAAAAATTGTTATATCCTTCCTCATACCACCTCATCAATAATGTTTTTTCAATTCATAGTACATCTTAGTCACTCCAGATGAATGGAGTACCTGGAATAATAAGTTTCCTCCAAAATCAATCTAATCCAATCACCTACTCTTGGTATACAAAATTGACTTTAAATCCTCAAAACACCATTTGAATCAAGCGAGGCTTCCTTAGATGCACCACTCAACACCTTATCCTAAATCTCTCTCAACCTAGCATGAATAAACTATGAGTCTGAATCTTCTCCATCAAGGAAAACCTAGCCTCTGTGAATACCAAAATATACCTAAATGTCCAAATATCAAGCCTAACTATCTTGTCAATCAAAGACTGAATCTCTAGGGCCAAAAGTCTCCCCCGAGTCAAAAGATGTGCCAAGCTACCCATGCTTGTTGGCTTCCAACTCAAGGCATTGACAACTATATTAGGCTTGCCTATATTATAAAAAATAGTCAAATCATAATCCTTAAGCAACTTAAGCCAATGACATTGCCTCATGTTAATATCTTGCTGGGTGAAGAATTACTGAAGGCTATAATAATTCAAAAAATCTCACGATGGACTTCATTCAAGTAGTACCTACACAACTTCAACACAAAAACAATTATGTACAACTATATATAGTGGGTATGGTAATTCCTCTCATGAGGCTTCAACTAATGGGAAGCATAGGCAATCACTTTTCCTTCTTCTTGAAACAAAAAATCTAAACAAACATCTGAAGCATCACAGAAGATGGTAAAAACCATGCTCTGCTTTGGCAGAGTCAAGATAGGAGCTGAAGTCAACAAATACTTGAGCTTTTGAAAGCTCGCCTCACAAGCATTGGACCACCAAAAGGAAATCTTCTTTTAAGTCAACTTGGTCAACAAAAATGCAATAGATGAAAAGCCCTTAATAAAACGCTGATATTAACCTGCTAATAAAAAAATATATCAATTCTCAGTGGGATAACTAGGCCTATCCCAATCACGAACCACTAGAATCTTTATCGAGTAAACCATAATACCATCCTTGGTCACCACGCGAACTAAGAAAGATACCTTCTCCAACAAAATCTCATACTTATGTAACTTAGCATACAACTTCTCATCCCTCATATACAAAGCACAATCCATAAATACTCATTATTATTGGCCTCGCTCTTTGAATAAAATAAGATCTCTCCTATAAACACAATGACAAAAGAGTTGTGATATGATCGAAATACCCAGTTCATCAACTCTATGAGCATGGCTAGGGCATTGGTAAACTTAAAGAAAATGACCAAGAACTCATAATTAACATTCCAAGTTTTACAGACTATCTTTCAAATATCTGAAGCTCTAATCCTCAACTCTTAATACATATAAATCAATCTTTAAAAATACTAAAGCACTTTGAATCTTGTCAATTAAGTCATCATTACTAGGAAAAACATACTTATCATTAATCATTACCTTATTCAACTATAATTAATTAATACAGATTCACATTGACCCATTCTTTTTATTCACAAACAAGACAGGCGCACCCCAAGGTGATACACTTGGTCGAATAAATCTCTTATTAGATTAGTCCTACATTTCGTCCTTCAATCCCTTTAAATTAGTTTAGCCTATCCCCTATAATAAGGATAGAAAGTGGCTTGGTTCCCAGCTCAAAATTAATAGCAAAGTTGATATCACAATTCAGAGAAATACCTTGCAAATCCATAGGGAAATAATACACAAACTCATGTACAGTACTAACAAAATCCAAAGAAGGAGGAAAAACAACACTAGTATAATGAATATAAGACAAATAAAATAGACACCCCCTCTAAAGCATGTGACAAACCTGAAGATAAGAGATAAATCTCTTGGGACTCAAATGAAGAACACCCTTCCAAGCTATCCTTAACATACCCAATGAAGCTAAGTTCATCGGCTTATCTTGACAATCTACGACAACATGACAAGGAGCTAACCAATCCATGCCCTAGATGAAATCAAAACCTACGATATCTAATATAATCAGATCTACCCAGGTTTTACGCTCAACAAAAGTTACAACACAAGATTGGTAGACTCAATCCACTACTAAAGAGTCTCTTATGGGGATAGATACATGAATAGAAACATCAAGAGGCTCAGCAGTAAAATAAAAACTCAAAGTAAAATATGTAAACACATTGGAAAAATTAAAACCCGGATCAAATAACATAGATGCAAATCTGAAATAAAAAGGGCGATACCTATGATGAAGCATCGGAGGCCTCTACCTTCAGCCTTGCAAGTATAGTATAACACCGACCATATCCTCTATCTAACTGGGTAGTCTCTTGACTACAATTATGAGCACAGCTACCTATACCTCTCGCACCCCTAATAGATCCTTAACCTCTCATATCCAAAATAGGTGTAGCTTTAAAGATATTTCAGGGAAAGTCCAAGGCCAAATAACTAATTTCATCAAACAAATTACAAATCCTGTGACCCAACACAATTTAAGGAGCTATAGTTAGACTAGGATGACAACCTTAAGTTGCCAAACTAGAAGACCCACTACCTAAACTCTACAAGGCTTTCTGCACTAGTCTACCATGATAACTGTAGAAATTATTAAATTGTATACCTCGAGAGATGTGACCTTTAAGCTTACACTAATAGCTCATCTTTTTAAAGCCATCTTAAGATGCTCAAAGAATAGACTCAATAATCATAGCATGATCCACAATACTCTAAAATAATACTCTATGTACTACTATCTAAGTTTTAGAAAGTTGAAGAGAAATTCCCAACCTCTATATAAACATTTAAATCTTCTTACATTCTGTGGCAATGCTCGAATAAGATTATCTAAACAAGGCATTGAATCTAGCCTCATACTCCCAAACAGTCATAGAGCCCTTTTCCAAGCTATCAAAATTATCTCTCATCTGATCCCTCAAAATAAAAGGCAAAAATCTATTTAAAACGCGTCTGTAAATTAATCTAAAGTCAACTCTAGCAAACCAAGAGGTCCAGAATAATTAATTGACCTCTATCAGTCTCCAGTTGCATCTCTTATCGGGTAAGTAGTATAAGCAACCTTATGTGACTTAAGCAAACCAAGTTTATGCCACTTCTCACAACTATCCATCAAGAACTCATAGGCATCCTCGCCTTGGAGGACCCAAATAAGTGAACATCTCAAAGCTGTTCTGATCCTTGTAAGACATAGCTCCACTCACAAAATAAGAGGTATAATAAATGTATTTGGCTGAGAACCCATCTAATGAGGTAGTATTAATGAAAGCTGAACTCCTGATCTCAGAATACCACACTCAAATACTGACACTAATAAAAGAACCTCACTTAAGGTTTGTGGAGTACCATAAGCAGTTATTGGTACAACAATATGATCCATACTCAGGACTACAACAATACCATAAGAAAACTTTAGAATAGACAGAGATATAGTACACAGAGTTAAAGTAACACAATGTGCACTCATAAGAGTACCCTCTAAATAGGTCAGTAACTGAACCAACAACCCCTCCAAGACTAGGCAGAATAACTCTATGGAATAAAAGTAGGACTCATATCTCTAACATGCCCATCTTAAGGTTGAAGGAAGAGTGCCAAAATTCTATTTCTAGATAGGTCAAATCTTTAAACCTTTCCTCCATGTCGATTGCTACCAAATCTCATATCTCGCTTTCTCAACTAGGTCTGTCCATAACCAATAGATTAGAATCTTTTGTCTCGCTGGATCTACTCCTCATCATTTATGCATAAAGAGTGAAATATAACTTAGAATATAAGGTACGAAAGAGCTATACAACAAAGATAAAAATAAGGAAAATTTCTTAAAGATATCTTATAACCTTTAGAAGATAGATATAGATGTCTTAATATAGATCTGCGAGACTCTATTAGACACAATTTTCTTACACTATTGAGACAAATGAACCTTTATAATCCAATAACAATTTGTCATAACCCAAAAACCAAGGGTCATGATGACACTTGTCAATAAAAAGCTTGACCAATAAGACTATCACCCAACTTATATTAAAAGGTGAATAACACTAATATTTAAGGCCAGACTTCTAGAATGAAGCTAAACCACATATTTCATAATAAAAATGAAGAAATAAAACCAAGGATACCATACAATAATCCCAAATGATAGTGTCATAGTTTAAAACTATCTAGTAAAACTCAAGGTCAAAAATACCCAAGATATAAAAAAACATGAATAAAACTCTACCTGTAAATACAAATAAGGCATAACTAGATAAGATAAGGTAACATTCTCTCCATATACATAGATCAACTGCTAACTTGAGTGGTCTCTAAATACCACCTGAATTAACCGTCATGAGGCACACTAGAACCTAGATCAACACCAAAAACTCACAGTAAGAGTGAGTATGATCCACTTGTATACAGTAGGTATCATAGAAAAACTACAAAATATAGAAAATAAAGAAAAAATTAACATTAAGGAAACATCACCTGCTATCAGAAAATGTCCCAAATGATAGGCCATACTATTTCCTATTGAACTATTAGGGGTTGCACCATACTATAAGGGATCAGGTCCCTCAAAGTCAATCACAAAAATCAAACAATATAGTGCAAGAAAACTAAAGGTAGTGTAGGAAAGAAAAAATAAGTAAGATTTAATGTAGAAACCTCCTTGCTCAAGCAAAAATCACGGCTTACCATCACAAGCACCCAGAAAATTCACAAAATCAACCTCTTAATTACAAACTAAATTTCAGCCTAACTTTACACTCTTTTCTCTTGTAGTAACTCTACTACAAGCTAATCTTGGAAAATCTACAAAGGACTCTCTAAACTAATTAATTCTAATCAATTTGAAATTTAGGAAACTTAGCCTAAGCACTCTCGAGCAACTACAAAGAAAGATATTACTCTTATACCTTAGTAATTCTATGATAAATCAGCATGGAAGGATACTCACTCACTCTTTAAGCATACTATAAATTTAAGAACATGAGCAATGCTTGAGCAATCTTGAAATGGAGTTTTTGTTGCCTCTTTTCACTTTTTGGATTTGTGTAAGACTATTTGATGAATAAATATTTTTTTCTATTATAGCTGAGTGATTATTAGGGGTAAAATCTCATTAGACCATGTGTCCTATTCAATATAAGTAGAACTTTAAAGTTTGTTACACAAGAGTACAAAAGTATGCAAACACGCATACCAGTTGTACTGTACCATGCACATCCAAGGACTTGGTCCCTTAAAGTTAGCTACTCATCATCAAAACTACATATTGCAATTTTCCTCCTTTTTAATGATAACAATCAAGCCATACAACTTTGAGCACATCCATCACATTTAATCAGTGTGATTACCACTCTAAAGAGGAATGTTCCCCATATTATCATGCTTCAACCATCATGCAGCATAGTGACCTGGTCCATTGTTGTCATTTGCAGAAAAAACTTTGATTGCCCCCTTTAATCATGCACCTTTATTTGTTGCATTTGCATATTTTTCTATGTCAACATGAATTCCTTAATTCTTATATTCAACACATCACTTACTTTCCCCTATCTGCATGTCATTCAAATCTGCAACTCAATTCACCTTGTATCAGGTCTCTACTATATAAACTCAATATTCTCCTTTTTGGAATCATTGAAAATGAGTAAAGTAAACCAAGAGTAAAATAAACACAAATTAGTTAACTCATGGCCACTGGGCAACACTAACATGAAGAATAACTTTACAATTTAAAGGTAACACACAAAACAAAAATTCATTCATAAGTAGAGGATAAGTATAATTGAAGAGAATAAATTAAATATTCAAGGGAAAAAGACTCAGGAATCGAGAAGAATTAACAAGTGAAGGATTGGGAAAAATATTTTGTAGAAGTAGGGTGAAGTTGTTATTGAGATGCCCTATCTCTGTATTCAGGATAAGGACGTCATTTGCTAAGATTGATAGCCTCATCATTAGTACAATATTCTCAATTCTGAGCATTTTAGTGTCACATGGGCTTCTTTTGGAGAGATGTTGAATTACCTAGAGCTTGCTGATTTCATTATCCTTGGCACCTTGGTTGAACTTTAGTTCCTCTATTTCTTTTTTAAGCTCCCTCTAATAAGTGCTACCTAATTTGAAACACTTATTTTTACCAGTGTTTTCAAGCCAAGCATTTGAACCACTGATCTTGGGTTCCTAAATCACAGACAATGCCATAGTGATCAAGTATTTTGATCAACCAATATCCATAAGGCAATCCATGCTTTCCATTTTACCCAAGAACCACTTTATGAATGTGTTCTATTATTAATACTGATAGATAAATGAACTCAAAGAAACTAAGGAATTCCATCACATCTAAGCTAGTAGCTGTGACAACACTTCTCTTTTGTGACCTAGGAAGAATTACCTTGTTCACAAATTCAGAAATCAATTGAAACTCACTCTTAAATGAATTCCTATTCACTGCTTTAACAAATTTCCCTATTATATTTGGTGCATTTGGTACGAATTCTATTAAAGGCATCTTTTGGGAGATAATTCTCACCCTATATATTAGAACTTCCAAAATTCTTCTCAATATTTCCTAATACAACATTATTTTCATTTGTTGGACATGTGCTGTCAGATTCATCCCATATTTTGAGAGTTACAAAGTGAAATAGAATTCTATGACATCATATCAAAAATAGTGGGAATAGGTCCTTCTATGAGATACGTCCAACCTTGATGTTTAACCAACTCAACTAATTTCACCATACGAGGTTCTATTAGCATATTTGAATAAAAAATCCTTCTAGTTAACACCTTTTGATTCTTCAAGAACCTATTTCTAACTTCCTTTGATACAATCTTAATTTTATCTCAATTCTTTCTTCTAGTATAAGTGATCACAAATTCTCTTGCAATTTCTTTTTCTTTTGGGGACTAGGTCTATAAAGAGTCAGTTGTTTCTTAGTAAAACTATTAAACCATTTTCAAAAAATTCTTGGTCTTTCACTGACATTGTTTTTCTTGTGATCAACTATGCTCATTCCTTGGTTATTTGACAATAATATATGATTTTCATCAACCCAAGTTTCAACCATTACAATATTATCAGAATATTTTTGAAGATTCAATGATGATTCTTCATTAAAAAGTTGAGTGATAAAGGAGTTAGGGTTTGAAAGATTAAAAACAAAAGTATTTTTTAGGATGGTTTGGGAAGGGATTTATGATTATGCTAAGCTCAGAATCCTTTGAGAGATATAAAAATGGAAGAGTTGCAACAATCAAAAAGGCTTTTTTCTTAGAAAGGCTATTTGGAATTTGAATTTTCCATTCTGATGAGAGAAAGAGTGGGTGCATCAAGATTTAAGGAATAATGTACACAATGAAGGGTCTTTTAGGGGAACAAGATATGATCAATTTAAGATTTTTAGGTGTCTCACCTTCCCTTTTAGAATAGGACAACCTTCTTTCTGACACAAGGACAGGGAAGACGGGACCTATTTAATGAAAAAAAAACAAAATTTTCACATACATGATACTAACATGAGAGATGAGACTAGATCCCTCTCTAGTTTGTGTGGATCTTTAACTTTGTGCTTGTCACATCTGTCTACCTCCAAAGTTGTTCCCATAGGTTTATACTTGCAAAGGTATGGCTGCACCTATTCTACCAAGGATACCTACCTCCTAAACATAGCCAATTTTTGAGGATATACACAGATTCACATGTAAGGTCAAGTCAATTAAATAACTACTTGCTTCAACCTTTTATCCTCAGCACACTCCCTATTTTAGAATATATTAAGAGATCAACCATTAGTTCTGAGAGATAGATGTAAGTCTTTTCATCATCCTTACTCACTTAAGCTCCTTCTTTTGAAATGAATTCCTTTAGGACTAGGTCCCTGTGAATTCTGACAAGATCATTTCTTGTTGTTCATTCACTTGAGATAGGACCAGTGACTACCATTTGGAATATATAGCATTCTCATCTGCACCTTTTAGCCTTTCACCATCATTATCATGAATGAATTCTTCAAGTTTGGAGACTTTACTGCCACTATGGATCAATAACTTTTCTAACTAATTAGGACCTCAATGCACTTCTTACCTTAGAAATTTTAGCTCTATTTTGTTGGGGACCAGGTCTTTTGAAATCAACAATTTCAATATGAGACACTTCCACTTGAAGTTTCCTAAGAGAGAGAGAGAAAGCACAGTCATACTTTCTAGAGTTAAACATTAAGAACTTATCATTAAACCATGTATGACTGCACTTTCCTTTCTCATGCCCGGAAGTATGATCACAAGTTCAATTTGAGAACCCTCTTGAGTTTGAGTTCCCAGTAGGAGTAAAATCGTGTGATCTAATACCTTTTTCCCATTAAGGTAGGCAATTTTTCTTCATACTTTTAAAGGAAATGAAATTCAATGGAATGAATTCTCGAGTAGGATATATCTATCATTGAATGTTCTTACTCTATTCCATCTTTGACAATGTTCCTTCAAGTGTCGATCTCTTCTACAGTGAGTGCATAAGGGTTTATAGAATTTTTTTTGACATCTTGAACAGCCTTGTCTTATGACCCAGCAGATTGAGTTTTACACTGATACCCAAGCCCCTTACTATTATTGACTCCCTAACTAGTAAGACTAGAGAGGATTTGTGAGGATAAAGTCCATTAATGAGATTTTTTTAGTTCTTCCCTCAGACAAACCAGGTCCCTCTTAAACCCCTCATTCTTCTGGAGTGCATACCTTATATGCTTTAGGAATCCTCTAATTTTCTTCATGATTAACCTAAAACTTTGATGCTTCTTTCTTTCTTTTATTCTCAAAAGCATCTACTTTCTACAACTGACTAACCAAGCTCAAATTTTCAAATTTAAGCTTAGGAACCTGTTTCTCAGTTTTAGATATCTGGAGAGTCAAATCTATCAATTTAAGCTCCTAATCTTCTATCTTTTTCTCCAGAGCATTTTTCTTTTCCTTATCACAAGTGTCATCTATTTTCTTTAGTTGACTCACAAAATTTAAATTTTTAGATTTTAACTTAATAACCTACTCTTCAATTTTAGATATTTAGAGAGTTAGAGAAATATACTCAAGCTCTTGACTTTCAACATTTTCTTATAGAGCTAATTTTTTCTCACTCATTTCACACATCGAGACAATTAGCACATTTGTAAGCCTTTTTATTTTTCTAGCAGAATAGTTGTCCAAGTTTTATTTAAGTTCAAAAAGTGTTATATCATTTTCTTCTTTATTTTAAGTGTTTTCCATAAAAGCAATCAAGGAATAAAAGGTCACTTTATCATTCTCCACTGAAAGAATCAAAACATCTACAGACTTTTCGGCTTCATCTGATTCACTGGAGGAGTCACCCCAACTAGATAAGGCTTGTTTAACTTTAAAATCAGGTGCAACCTATCATTCTTATTTCAAAGGGACCTGGCCTTAGTTATTTTATTTGTCAATTCCAACATTTAGATACTCCTAATGGTCCATTTTTCATAGGACAATCATTTATGAAATGCTTAAGACTACCATATTTGTAACACGCCTCCATTGTGACACCATTCCTGTTGCTAATTCTACTTCTTTGGAACTACCCATTTTTCCTCATCGATCTAACAATTCATTTTTTTCATGTAGGCAACATCAATGTCCTTCTTATATTTTTCTTCCTGCTTCTTGAGTTCATGGGTTTTTAGATTCCCAATAAGTTCATCTATAGTGAGGGTCTTCAGGTTTCTTACCTAAGTTGTGGCATCCACTTTGATTTCCCATCACTTGGGAAGAACACCAAGAATTTTTATCACCTATTTGTATAAAGGAATTAATTCTTATAAGAAGTGCAACTCATTAGTGATATAATTAAACCTGGTATGCATCTCTTGAATAGTTTCTCCTTCTTTCATTGTTAAGGTTTCTTACTGAGGGGTCAACATATTAACATTGGAATCCTTTACATCAATGGTTCCTTCTTAAGTTGTCTGTAAGTAGTCCCAAATTTCCTTAGTTGTTTCATAGTCTGAAATACTATTGTATTCATATGGTACTATGCCACATACAAGCAATTTCTTTGCCTTGTAGTTCTTCTCAATTCTTTTTCAATCTTCTTCATTGATTTCCTTCTTGCTTTTGATAACTATTCTTGTAACATCTTATTCTTTGACTTTGTTTATAGGTACATGAGGACCATCAAGAATAATGTCCATTAGCTAACTATCCTCATCCATAATAAACTCAAACATCCTTGTTTTGCACAACCCATAGTACTATCTATTTAATGTAGGTGGTCTAGTGGTAGATTGTGTTTCTTCCAGGTTTGTTGGGGGTAGAATGATAACCAAAACACTGTAGGTGTGAACCTTTTCAAGTGAACCCGACTCTGATACTAATTATTGAACCCTTAGGTAAGGGACTAGGTCGCTTAAAGTCAATCACAGGGAATAATAATACAGTGTTGGAAAACTAAAGGCATTGCAGAAAAGAAACAACACAAAGATTTAACATGAAAACCTTCGTTCTCAAGGGAGGAAAAACCACAGCTTTCACACATAAGTACCAAAAAAATCCACAATAATAAACCTCTTGATTATAGACTCTAATTCAGCCTAACTCTAGGCTCCCTTCACTTATAATAACACTGCTACAAACTCATCTTAGCAAATCTACCAAGGACACTCTATAGTGATTAACTCTAATCATTATCAAACTTAGGAAGCTCTACCTAAGAAATCTCGAGCAATTACAAAGAAAGACATTACTCTTATACAATGAGAAGTTATTTTACAAATAAGCACTCAAGAACACTCACTCACTCTATAAGCATACTACAAAGTTAAGAACATGAGCAATGCTTGAGCAATCTTCAAATGGATTTTTTGCTATCTCTCTTCACTCTTTAGATTTATGAAAGCACTATTTGATAAAGAAGAATTTACCCTTTTTACTGTAGGGTGGTTATTAGGGATGAAATATCATTAGAGTAGGTGTCCTATTTAGTACAAGCAACACCTATTAGTTTGTTACACAAGAGGACAAAACTGTGTAGACACGCTTGCCAACTGTACTTTACCATGCACATCTAGGGACCTGGCCCCTTAAAGTTAGCTGCTCATAACCAAAACTAGATATAGAATATCCACTAACAGTTCTACAACATTCTCTTATACCACACACAAATACAACAAGGAACAAGGGTAATGATATCACACATATAGGAATGAAAAAAGTAATACACATAAGCAAATGTGATATCAAGGATGATACAAGAAATGAAGAAAGCACAAGGTATATAATAAAATACAATGATGATGATATGATGCACGAGGTCATCCCACAACATCCATATGCAGCAACAGAGTCGTTCTCACACTCTAGGACCCATGGGTTATTCGTTAACCGATAGACAATCCATATCCTTACCTCTTCTCCAGCATATCCATCATTAAATTGTTTTAGAGATCTCATATTTTTATCATAAAAGCCAATGTTTATATTATTTCCATGGTTGTACCAATGTTTTAGAAATGTATATGATATAAGTATGTAATTATTACTGTAAACCACAATGGGAATTTCCACATTCAACCAATACACAAATCACATGAGCCAAAATCCACTATATATTCAAATCTTCCATGAAATCCAACATAATTTGTATGCCAATAAAGCAAAATACACCAAAATGTATCATTGATACAAAATTAGGCTTTTTCATCAAGTAAGATATACTCCCTCCATTTCAAAAAGAATGACCTACTTTTCTTTTTAGTCCGTTTAAAAAAGAATGACCCCTTTCCTTTTTTGGTAATACTTTAATTTCAACTTTCCACATGGCATGTTTAGGGCCACAAGATTAAAGGGCATTTTGGTACATTTGACACAAAGTTAATTTAACGACACAAGATTTAAAAGTCTTCTTTATTTTTTAAACTTTTTGCCAAGTCAAAGTAGGTCATTATTTTTGAAATGGAGGGAGTAATTAATATCACATACATAAGGCCAATATTATTATAAATGACTCCACACGGTCATACATACACAATAATGTCTCAAAACTACCAATTAGAAACAATATAGTACCCCACACAGCACAAAACAATAATTATAGCTCTTTTCATGATTAGTTCTCACACCCTTAATATGATTTTGTACAAATGTTAACTGCATAACCTAGTCGAAAGAAATTTAGGCAATAACATACCTCAAAAGTTAAAAACCGGTCCAAAGTCCTTAAATATAGAGTTCTTCCTTGATAAAAAAACCTAGAATCAACTATAAAATACAAATATAGAATCTAAGCATCAAAAGGAAGCCAACGAAATCCATATGGCCTACTTCCAAATAAGGGTCAACATGGACCCCTGAAATGTATTTTGGAAAATAAGGGTAAATCTAAAATTTTTATCCACAAAAGAATTTTTCAAGATTAAAGGAATTCATAGGAGAAAACCCTAGTAAAAATGGGTTGAAATTGGGGTTTAAATCAGTGAAATACTATTCTTAGGACTTCTAAGACAAAATCCCTAAATTTCATCTTTTAATCCATGTTTTAACGATGTTTAACTTATAAAAATCAAGAAAAGCAATTGAAATAGGGATGTGGATATTGGCCATTATTAGAAATGGAAAGAAATTCTCAAAAACTAGAACCCCAAGCTTCAATCTACAAATCTGTTAAGAATCTTAAAATAAGAGTATTTAAATATACCAGGTATAGCTAAAGTGAACCATGGGCCGCTTTAGTGGTTGGAGCTAAAACTCCTACGTACAACTAAAATGGTACCCATGCGAGGGTAGTAGTCCACCAAAGAAGACCCTGGGCCGCTTTAGTCGTACAAGCTAGGCTTTCTTAGATCATTATTTCCCACCATCAAAGATATTGAAAATATGGGACGAAATTATTAATTTTCTCAAATCAATGGAGAGCCTTTATATGAAGTTTGGGAGAGGTTTAATGAATGGCTTTTTAAATTTCATAACCATAAGATACAAAACAAGATGCTCCTAAAAATATTCTATAGGGCGTTGGACCAACTCAACAAGATTGTCGTAGACAATGCGGCCGGTGGATCACTTATGAAGTTATTATATGTAGTGGCTTCAACTTTGCTTAAGCAAATCATAAAGCAAAATAGGGGTGACACACCTAGGACACTAAGGTAGCTAAAGGTTCCCCCACCTCCTATTTGAATAAATAGCAAGGAAATAAAGAAAAAGAGAGGGAGGAAAGTATAGAAAATATAACGATAAAATTAGAACTCCTTACAAAGCATGTGATGGGTATGCCCAGAAAAATGGTAAATGATATGGAATCTAGAGGATATAATGAAGAAAAAGCCTAGAAGCTCGATAAAAAAATTAGATATTTGGCAAACTACTTGAGGTATTCTTGCTCGGCCTTTCAAAGGCAAAGTGGGAACAAAGTTTGGACCGATCATGATCGAGAAAATAAATGGCATGATAGAGATAAAGATCATTATTTGAGGGATAAGGAATAAGAGTATGATTGATATGTGACCCCCATGATCTTGTGAAAAGCAAGGAGTCAAATCCCATGGATCTCGAATAGTTCAAGGCCGAGGATTTGCTTACAAGAATCTTGATGAGAATATAAGGGACAAACAAGATGGTCCGAGAATTAAGAGGAGACTTTTCTCAAATCAACTAATGGATTGAATCACTCTTCATTTCAATCAATCAATTGGAGACTCAAATTGGCCTAATCTCAACCGCACTTAATGCTCGGTGAAACGACCCAAACTAGGGTCTTGTTATAAATGGCAATCCCAAGCCCAACCAGGACCAAGAACTTGCCCTGTTTCCCAACCCAACCACCTAGTGCATACCTTGATTTGGCTGAAGTCCGAACATATATAAAGATAGCATATGTAATTATGTGGTGACTCTGGGACAAGTCTATAACCGAGAACAATCCAATCAAGTCCAACTACCTAATAACCAACCAAACAAATGATGAAGACACAACCCAATACCATAATGATAAGACATTATATGTATAAATAACATAAACAATCCATACCATACCCAAGTCCACAGTTTTCCATACAAAGCCTCTATACCGACCAAAGTGTACTTAGTCAGGACATGCCCCCATCCATAGCCGAAAATCAAAGTATATAAAAGACAAGAAATAGGTAAAGTAAAGCATGAAATGAAATAGATGTCTTCCGAACTGGGGAAGCTCACCACTTCAATCCAAAATTATCTGTACCCGAATACGATCACTAAACATAGGCATAGAATGGTCCGTTCCTGCGGAGCGTGGGTATACAGCCCACATTAGACGGGTTAGTGGGTGAACTCTAGCATGTACTCAGGATAAGGATAAAATAATGCCAATGAGTGAAAACCAACTAAAACCATTAATAATTCATAAAACCATATATATAAGTTACGGGAAAGGGGACTGGGTTTATCATGCCTTGAAAACCTTTACTTGTGTTTCGTAGCTTAGCCATCCTAAACCACCCAAGGGGTATATGGGTTCAGCTCCACCTACTGAAAGGACCCTAGTGTGTGTAGACACATCACTAGGGAAGTATCCCTTGGGATACAAGTACATCCACCAATAGTGTGACATCATGCACACGGTCCACTAAGACCAATCCTCATATTGACAAATATGAGTTTCCAATTTTGGTTCCTCCCGAGACTGCCACCTTCCACTGCTTTGCTACTCATTCCGCCATTAATGCCCAATTAAATCCATTTCTAAATAACTAAAAAATCCATTTACCATTTTATTAACTAAGACCAATATTAGTGGTATCGTCATACCACCCCTTACTTGAAAGTAATATCCATAGCCAAACCATTTAGGTCAAGGGGACTTTCAAGTGCCCTTCCATATACTATATTAAACCCCTTAAGAGACTTACATGTTACCCATAAGCATATCTATTTATCATTTAGCCTTTCAAAACCATTTAAACCAATTCTGTTAATGCACTGACTTAAGTGATTTATATGTATCCCGCAAAGTTTTCAAAATTGACCAATCATGACCACCAAAATCTTTACCCTTTGAAACCATTGCAAACCAATTTGGACCATGACAAACATCTAAAGAATTTATATCATTTAAACCATTTAAACAATACAAAACCATCCAAAACCATTTAGAGTTCCATTACCAAACCAAACAATGGAAGAGTTTCAATGAAAAACTAAAATAGAGTAAAAACATTCTTTGAGGCGTTTTATCAAACATGTTGAAGGCACACCCTTACCAAGAGCAAAACCAATGGATAAACCACCATAATAATGGTTACTAAAGGCCCCTTTTGTTAAACCCTAGACAACCAATAACCACTTATGCAGACCATTACAAGAAACATGTAAAAACATAGTTTAAACCAATACTAAACCATATGCATAAAGACCCTAAATAATATTTCAAAATCCAGTATTAATGATTTATAAACCAACATTTAAAACACAGTACACATTACTTTAATTTGAACTAATAAGGATGGAAGGAATACATGCCTTTTACAAGAAGATTCTGAAGAGAAACATGAGTCTGGAGCACCTTTGAATAACATTTAAGAGACCCTTGCCTCCAATCTTCCAATAGTCAGTTTGAGAAAGTTTTTGATGTGTTATGATCCTTTAATAAGTTTTATGGAAGGCCATATGAGGTTATATGACGTTATAAAATAAGGGTTTAGGATGAGGAAATGTCCAAACTACCCTTGACATTAAATTTAAATAAGCCACGTCCAGGGGTACGACTCCCCTTTACCTCTCGTATCCAAGGGTATGAGTTGTACCGTAGTTCATACCCAAACCTTTCCATGACCTTAACTACTATTTTCTATAGGTATCACACCCCTAAGTCGTACCTAAGGGTATGAGTGACACACCACCAAACATACCCACCACTCATATGTTAGATGGTTCTACAAGATGACTCAAACATGCACCATACGACTTGTCTTGGACCACTCATATGTTCATATATTACTCCTACATAGTTGAGTCGTATCCTGGGAAGTATCCAAGCCCAACATACTGCCTAGGGTATGAGTACACCCTCAGGACTGCACACAAGTAGTATATAAGGGGTCCAATTGACTTCATTGAGTCGTACCAAGCTAAAAAGGTCCAAAGCCTAAGAAATTTTACAAGGATCCTATTCCTAGGGTGTTTTGAGTCTCCCACACTAGGATCATACATCCTTGAATTATGGGTAAGGGTTAGGATAAGGATGAGATAACACATTAAATCCCACCAAACTTTCCCCCAACCGAAATAGAAGAAAAGAACACAAACCAAGATTAGTAGATCATCACATACCCCAAGTACGATTTACACCCCTACATCTTTATCCCAACCTCTAGCAATGTTAGGAAATAAAGATACAAGAGGAACCATTCCTCACCTTCAAATATGTTAAAAAACAAGGATTTGTTGAATAACACACACCTTACACATGATTTTTTAGAACAAGAAACCAACATGGATCCTTGGACTCTATTTCCACCTCCGCATCACAAATAACTTTCTCAAACTTTTGGTTCACCCATGGAACCTTTACTTAAGCCATACCTTATGTTCGCAAACAATGAAATTTACCAATCCATGATCCTCATCGATACCTCCTTAAAGAGCAAGGAATTCGAGATACTGAAACCACCTAAAGGAGCCTAACCAACAAAGGACCATCCAAACCCCACAAAACATAGATTACCACATGAATGAACTCATGCTATAGAGCATGTTCAAATCGATTTGGAATTTACTGAGACACATCACTATGAGATCTTAAGTCTAACTGTTACCAGCACTTCCATGTTCAAGCCTATCCAAAACATAGAAGAGTTAACTTTAACCAACGGTCTTTACTCCTCACATTTACCATAAAATATTATTCCACTTTTATCACCTTTATAATATGGAAACTATGAGTAAAAGACATAAGAAAACCTATATTCAACATTTATAGTAAATATCCCCAACCTATGATTGAATAAAAAATCATGCAACAATGAAACAATGAAACATTCATAAAAGCTATGCCATACCAAACCCATCATAACCATGGGCACATCTACCAACCATAATAATTCAAGCCTACCGCTTACATACTTGCCCGTATGATCTATCCATAATAAGATCTAACACCATTTAGCATTTCGCAACAATTTTTTTTCACCACCTACTTCTTTCCTAACCATTTATCATGACAACGACCTTATCTAACCATAAAACCCAAACTTTTGTAGCCACCTTAGACTCTCCCCTACTTAGGGACTTCTATATTCCCCATTTACAAAACGTCATCATTCTCTCAAAGCCACCACTATCCTAACATAAGGAAAGTTATTAAGGAACTAAAGTACAAGAATTATCCATGCCCCTCAAAGTCATGACAAAGACTCCCGAAACAAAATACGGCACCAGACGCATGAAGTACTTAATAACAACCACGTTGATCATAAAGAAGAACCATCCTGACAAAACCACACTACAAAAGGAGTCTTTAGAAATGGACACCAAAAAAAGCACAACCACCTATACCATAAATAATACATTGTAGAGTAAGGAAGTATATCAGGGGAACAAGGCAAACGCGAAATGAGAACCTTAAGCATAAGCGCTATGAGAATACATGCCACACTAATAGGGTACTCTCTTAATCGAGATAGAAGAGAATCACAAGATTATGCAACCCGACCTTACCTTGAAGTCCATCACTAAAGAAACTTTTAAGGCTAATCATCAACCTTCACCTATTACCCATAATCAAAATACTCCACTCTAATGGGTATCACTGAATACGTACACCATAGACGTTTAGTTCTTCCATATCTAAAATCTTATCCATCCTAATGCAACTTAGATCCCAACATAGGCATGCAACACAATTAGACCAATTCGACTCCAAGGTTCCTAATTGAAACAAAACCATTTAAAATCAAACCATGGCTATCAAGGCCTTTTCAAAATCATTTCAATATAGAAAAAAACAATTCATGTTTCTTGACCATTTTTTGAGGACTAACTAGAGGCATGGGAAATACCCGAATCTGCAAAAAGCTGTGGATAACTACTATGCCTATCAGACTCAACCTCCCAAGTAGCCTCATCTATAGGTCCATGTCTCCACTTGACTTAAATGCTGGAGTATCTTTAGATTGCAATCCTCTAATATCCCTAGCCAAAATAGAGGCCGAATCTTCAACTAAAGATAACCTCTCCTCAAACTAGACTGAATCCCAATGGATGACATGATCTCATCTCGAATGTAATGCTGGTGCATGAAGACATGAAAGCTGGATGAATAGTTGAAAAATATTAGGGAAATGCTAATTCATATGAT
This sequence comes from Capsicum annuum, assembly GCF_002878395.1. NCBI lineage: Eukaryota > Viridiplantae > Streptophyta > Magnoliopsida > Solanales > Solanaceae > Capsicum > Capsicum annuum. Next base: position 2,890 of record NW_025855908.1, on the reverse strand, counting down.
ACATCCCTAATTATCCAAAAAATTTCAAGTGGATGAATATACATTGGGATAATCTTACCCCTCTTCTAAAACCTCATCACACCTTTTATTGGTTACACATGAAGGACTCACGAAGCATGTCCGTACCTCGAGGTCTAATCTTAAAAATACCAATCCAATAAATTAGAGAGAGACAACTCCTACCATATAATGCCTTGAAAAGATCCATCTTAATACTGGAATGGTAGTTATTAATATATGGAAACTCCGCCAAAGCTACATGCTCCTCCCACTGACCACTAAAGAATACCTCACAAGCATGAAGCATATCTTCTATCACATGAATAGAATACTCTAACTTATCATTAATCTGGTGGTAAAAAGTAGTACTAAGATCAACCCGAGCATCCAACTCCTTTCGAAAAGTTTACTGAAAGGTAGATGTGAATACTAAACCTTAATCTGATATAATCGACCCTGTCACACCTTGAAAATTCTCTATCTTGTGAATATAGATATGCACTAATATCTCAGCACAAAAAGAAACATGTACCAGAATGAAATGAGCAAATTTGGTCAATAGATCCATAATGGCCAAAATATTGTCAAAACTATGAGAAGTATGAGGCAAACCATTCACAAAGTCGATAATGAATTGCTCTTATTTGCACTAAAAATGGATAACGGATGAAGCAAACCACATAGTCTCAAATGCTAAGCATTTACCGGGTTGGAACAAAGGTAATAAGAAGCAAAAAATATTATATCCTTCCTCATACTACCCTACCAATAATGTTGTTTTAATTCATGGTACATCTTTGTCACTCCCAGATGAATGGAATACCTAGAATAATAAGTTTCCTCCAAAATCAATATAATCCAATCACCTACTTTTGGTATACAAACTTGACCTTCAATGCTCAAAACACCATTTGAATCAAGCAAGGCTTCCTTAGATACACCACTCAACACCTTATCCTAAATCCTTCTTAACCTAACATGAATAAACTATGAGTCTGAATCTTCACCATCAAGGAAAACCTAGGCTACACAAATGGCAAAATACACCTAAGTGTCCAAATATCAAGCCTAACTATCTAGTCTAGTCAATGACTGAATCTCTAAGGCCAAAAGTCTCTCTCGAGTCAAAAGATGCGCCAAGCTACCCATGCTTGTCGACTTCCAACTCAAAGCATTGACAACCACATTAGCCTTGCCTAGGTTATAAAAAATAGTTAAATCATAATCCTCGAGTAACTTAAGCCAATGGAATTTCCTTATGTTAATATCTCGCTGGGTGAAAAATTACGAAAGGCTATAATTATTCAAAAAAATCTCACAATGGATTTCATTCAAGTAGTACCTACAGAACTTCAACACAAAATAATTATGTACAACCCTATATCGTGGGTAGGGTAATTCCTCTCATAGGGCTTCAACTAATGGGAAGCATAGGTAATCACCTTACCTTCTTATTTCAACACAAAACCTAAACCAACACCTGAAGTATCATAGATAAAAACTGTGCTCTTCTTTGGCTGAGTCAAGATAGGTGCTGAAGTCATCAAATACTTGAGATTTTGAAAGCCCACCTCACAAGCATCGGACCATAAAAAGGAAATCTTCTTCTAAGTCAACTTGGTCAACAGAAATGTAATAGATGAAAGACCCTTAAAAAATGTCGATAGCAACCTACTAATAAAATAAACTATCAATTCTCAGTGGGAGAACTAGGCCGAGCCAAATCACAAACCACTGTAATCTTTATCATGTAAACCATCATAGCATCCTTAGTCACCACGTGAACTAAGTAAGATACCTTCTCTAAAAAAAACTCATACTTATGTAACTTAGCATACAACTTCTAATCCCTCATATCAAAAGCACAATCGATAAATACTCCTCATTATTGGCCTTACTCTTGGAATAAAATAAGATATCTCCTATAAAGACAATGATAAAAGAGTTGTGATACGATCGAAATACCCAGTTCCTCAAATCTATGAGCGTGGATAGGGCATTGGTAAACCCAAAGGACATGACCAAGAACTCATAATGACCATACCAATGTTTAAAGACTATCTTTGGAATATCTGAAGCTCTAATCCTTAAATCTTGATACACATAAATCAATATTTAAAAACTCTAAAGCACTTTGATTGTTGTAAAATAAGTCATCATTACTAGGAAGAGCATACTTATCATTAATCATCACCTTATTCAACTATTATTAATTAATACAGATTCACATCAACACATTCTTTTTCTTTACAAACATGAAAGGCACACCCTAAGGTGATACACTAGGTCAAATAAATCCCTTATCAAATTAGTCTTGCAACCTTCAATTCCATTAAATCAGTTTGGCCCATCCCCTACAGTGAGGAATAGAAAATGGCTTAGTGCCCAGATCAAAATTAATAGGAAATTTGATATCACGATTCTGAGAAATACCTTGTAAATCAGCAGGGAAATTATACACAAAATCATGGACACTACTAACAAAATCAAAAAAAGTAGGAGACACAACACTAGTATAATGAATATAAGTGTCACACCCCGATTCACTGAACTGGAATGCTACACAGTGCTCATAACCCCGAGGGACCATAAGCTAACCTATGACTGATATCTGTACCTGTATACTGCAAATCATGACATAATAACATGGAATACATAGAACTATAAGGCCATAGGGTTCAACTAAACAAAATCATGTGGGTGAAAATACCCAAAACAACTCAATCTGAAAGCTAAGTCTGAACATAAATCTAAACGTAAATCTGAAAGCCTCTAAACTGTCTGAATAAGAAATTGAAGGAATATGTCTCTAACTAACTCCATAAAACTGAACTGAAGAAATAAATAAATGTATCAAATCATATTGTTCTTGAATCAATAAGGACTCACT
>NW_025855907.1:0-2051 GCF_002878395.1 Capsicum annuum | reverse complement strand
TTCTTGTAATTTTAAATGTTCCTCTTTAGTTTTTGTATATAATAGTATATTATCTATGTATACTATACAATTAGGTGGTTGTTTAAAATAACTATCCAAAAAGTGTTGGTATCTACCTGGTGCATTCTTATATCCAAATGGTAACACATTCCATTCATAAATTTCTTGTGGTACTGTAAACGTAGTTAATTTTTTAGATTCTTCTTCTAGCTTTAAATGGTAAAATCCTGATTTACAATCAAATTTACTAAAGTAATTATATCCTTGTATTTGCCTTATTTTAATATCTTATTTGATATTGGATAATTATATGTCATAGTTTTTGCATTTAGGTTTCTATAATCAATGACCATTCTACTTTTTCCTCTTTTTTGTTCATTGTGTTTATTTACCACAAATGATGGGCTATTGTGTTTACTATTTACTTTTTTGTATGTATTATTTTTTAATAATTCATCTATATGCATTTCGAATTCTTTTAAATCATCAAAGTTCTATGTTAATGGTTTTTGGGTTATTATACTATTTTTATCTATTAACTCAATTTTTACAGTAGTCTTATTTTTTCCCCATCCTTTTAATAGATCTTCACTATATAGTTGTCTTAATTTTTTCATTATTATTTCTATCTTATCTATTGAAAATATAGTTATTTCTTCTTTATTCATTGAAAATATAACTAGTTCTATTGTATCTTCAGTATTTTTAATATTTTCTAATTTTTGTGTGATTTTTTCACTTCCTTTTATCCAATCAGTTTTCTTTCTTATTTTATTAGTAACTCTTTTTGCTCTTACATTTTGTTTACATGGTGTTGTAAACCACCAGTGTGTTTTAGTTATTATATGTGGATATAGTTTATCTAAAAATGGCATTCCTAAAAGCATATCTTTTGATGTTAGTTCATAATTATAGATCTCTTCTATTGTTAATATCTTATCCCATACTTTTTTTTTTACATTTCTAGCTTTATAGGTAATTAAGCTTCATTCATTATTAAATCCTTTGACTACTATTGGTGTTTTTGGTTTATCCCATTTGTCTTCTGGTAAACAATTATATCTACATAAGTTGGCTTCTGCCCCTGTGTCTATCATAGGTATATAATATTTGTTATAATATCCTTCTACTATTATTTTCATAAGTACATATATTTTCATGTTAATGATCTTTTTATCAACAATTTTTCTCTATTATAAGTTATGGTTAATTGTGTATATTCTATATTGTAGGGTTTTACTTGTTCCAACCATTTTATTCCTAATATTATGTCTGCTTTTCGCATATCTTCCTTTATTTCAAATTCTATTTTTATTTCTTCTTCAGTCATTTGATTCATCTGATTTACTACCTATTTCATTAACTGTTTCATTTTTCGAAATTTCATATATACTATCATCTCTTTCTAACTCATAATCTATATAATCTATTTGCATATATTCTGCATTTTCTATCTTTATTTCTGATATTTGTTTGTTTTTTGGGTCTTTAGGCATTTTACAATCTCTAGCTAAATGTCCTAGTTTTCCACAATTATAACAAGTACATTCTTTTATAGATTTCTTTCTCCTATATGGTCTTTTATGTTTATAATTTTTTACATAATATCTTTTTCTTAGTTTCTTATACTTATATTTTGATTTTTTGTATCTCTTATATTTTTTATGTTTTTTTGCTTTTCTTATAATATTTTTCTTCACATCCAAATTGGGGTGCAATTTTATCCTTACAACATGCTAAATTTCTTATTAATGTTTTTTTCATTTTTATTTCTTCTCTGTATTTTTCACATATATTCCTATACCATTGTTGTAGAAATTTTATTCTTGCTCCTAGGGTATCTACTATTTTTATTTCATCCCAACTCTTTATTATTTTTGAGCTAAATGGTTCAGGTAATTTACTAAAATATAATCTTCTTATTTCTTTACTTTCTTCTGTATTGTATGTTCCTTTATAGTAGTATTCTTTAAATGCACACGTATATTCATCTATATAGCACATATTACATATTGCTAGTTTTAATATTAAATTCCTATTTGTATCTTTTT
>NW_025855906.1:0-1187 GCF_002878395.1 Capsicum annuum | reverse complement strand
AGAATAAAACAGATAATGAAATAGATAGTGAAGTAGATGAATCAAATCACTGAAGAAGATATAAAAATGAATCAAATAACTGAAGAAGATATAAAAATAATAACAAAGGAAGAATAATTAAATGAAGAAGGAACATATCAAAAAATAATATTTGATAGTAATATATTTGACGAAATAAAAGGAAAAGAGTTAGACCTAAGTGTAGAAAAAATATTTAAAATACCAACAATAAAAAATATATTTATTAGAAAAAAGGAAGAATACTACGTAGTAAGCCAAAAAGAACATGTAATAGACTGTAGATATGTAAAAGGAAGAGCTAGTATACCACTAGTAACAAAAAGAATAACTAATAAAGAAATAAACGATATAAAAAGTAAGGACCCAATAAAATATGTACACCTTGGAGGAACAGAGATATTAATAAAAGCATGTTTTAGAGAAGGAATAGATACACCAATAGAATTATATTTAGCAGATGGTAGAATTATAAAATCTATAGAAAAAAGTATAATAACTGTTATAAAAGGAAATTTAATATACCAAAAATTTAAATTTATAATGAGCGCGAATTATTCAGTAGCAATAACAGATAAAAATATAGATAAATCATTAGTATTATATTGGAAAATATCAGGAATAGAACTAACCCCAGCAAGTAAAATATTTACAGCAAGATGTAAAAATCTATATGTATTAACAACAAAACATAAAATGACAGAAAAAAATAAAATTAATAAAATACAAATAGAAAGCCCTTTTGAACAATTTGTAAAAACAATTGATAATAATGATTATAATTACAAAAATACAGATATACAAGAAGATTTAGAAATAATAAATGATAGAATAAGTACATCAAAAAGAATAGCTCATGAAAAACCAGAATCATCAAGCTCATAAAAAAGAACAAGTTTTGAAACAACTTCAACAGTTAATTCAAACCAATATTACGTAACAGGAACAATAAATGAAAACGAATATTTAATACTCTTAAACACAGGACAAGAAGAAAATTATATAGCAAAATATCTAGTAAAAAGTGAAGAAATAAAATTTAATAGTAATATATGCCCAGATCTACCAAGGAGTCTAATAAACATTAAGATATAGCTAAAAAGGAAATAATAATAGGAGTTAGAAAAATAAAAATAAAATTTGAAATAAAGGAAGAAATGCAAAAAGCA
>NW_025855905.1:0-1340 GCF_002878395.1 Capsicum annuum | reverse complement strand
GTGTGAAGAACCTGATTTGTATAATTGTTCTGCTCAATTATTCTATCAAGATCTTTACATTGAGGCGTCATTGTGCCTCGTTCGGACTTGGTCTTAAAAGGTGAAGCCTTAATGACTTCATTGGAGTAGGAAATGTTAAGTCCTTCTAAAGGAGGAGTTGTGGATTCTACCACCGTATTACGTTGAGTATACCATTTGGTAACGATAACGTTGAGAGAATTCGTTTGGTTTTCTATCCTGCCAGTTTTTTCAAACCAGAAGAAGAATTCCAGGTCGCATCGGAGTCTCTTCATGTCGGCTATCCATAGCCGACCGAACTCTTTTTCCTCCTCAGCGGAGTAAGTACTTCCGTACCATTTCCGTTTGAGAGCATTTTGCGGAAGGTTCCATTGGACCTTCAAGGCCTGTAAATCAGGGACATATTCTTCATTATCTGTTCGAATAACGAAGAGGCTAGGGTCTGTTCTGACTCTTTGAGGAGGGGCCATTTCGGAGGCTGAAGGGCTTCCTGGTTCATAAAGGTTTTCGGGTTCATTAACCTTCGTATTTTGGTAATAAACCTTTGGGACAGAACCAGAGTAGTCAACTCCTCTGATCGTTCCCTTGTCATTATTGCGTACTTCTGGCTCCTCCAGGGGTTTGGAAGAAGAGGCACAAGTGGAAACTGATCTGCGGGAGGAGGAAGAGAGTCGAGATGGATCGAGCCCTAGGAATTTTAGGTCGATAGATCCATCGGGATGCTGGATGACTCTTTCAATTTGAGATCGTTCGGAGTAGGTCCGCATGGGACGGGTAATGGCCTCAAAGTGCCAGTTATTTTGTTGGAGTATATCCTCCCATACTAGAGCCTTGGGAACAAAGACGGTGCTACGATCTTTGTTTGCTTCCATAAGAGTGGTAACCCCTTTAGGGCTGGTGAACCTAGCTTTAGGAGCTAAGGTAGTACCCATAAGTCGATAATATACACGGTAGATTATCGCTATTTCTCCTGTGTTATCCTTACTATTCATGTTTTTTGTTTTAATATTTAATGTCAAAACATCCATGATGTTAGGATCATTTATATCAACGGAGAAATTTGGGTAACAGTTAAAGTAAACCGGGCCATCGGCGAGGTTACTTTGAATTACGCCTAAGAGTGAGTCGTCGAAGTTTAACAGACGAGCATCTCTTAGGATAGCGCAGACAGGAATATCTAAACCCTGTCGGAAAAGAGGTTTAATTGCTACTTGCACTAAACCAACATGAAGATAATTAAACTGATGTTTAAATCGGTCTATATCTAATTTATTGAACACTTAACTGAGTCCAGAGGAATCAAAGGAATGAATTCATTAAAA
>NW_025855904.1:0-2411 GCF_002878395.1 Capsicum annuum | reverse complement strand
CGAGTTAGGAAAAAAATCGCAACTGTTCACCTTCATTTATTAATGAATTCTTGATTACTGTAAAAAGTTATGACTTAATTAAATTAAACAATATGTGATAAGTCATAACTTTTCGGCTTTATTATTATTAATAATTAATTCTTTCCAGGAACCGCTTTTACACTGTTGGGCAACAAATTATATATATGTTGCATCAGATAACTCATCTGTGACAACAGATATATAATCTGTTGCAACAAATAGATAATCTGTTATATCAAATAATATATCTGTTGCAACATATAATCTATATATTTTTTTTTAAAAAAATTATCTTTATGACATCCAAATTTTCTGACTTTTTAATCATATAAATTAATAAAGCAGATTTGAAGGCGCAACTGTTCACCTCCATTTATTAATGACATTCTTGATTACTGTAAAAAGTTATGACTTAATTAAATTAAATAATATTGTGATAAGTCTTGACTTTTCAGCTTTATTATTATTAAAATAATTTATTTTTTACACTGAGTTGGACAACAGATTATATATCTGTTGCATCAGATAAATCATCTATTACAACAGATATATCATCCGTTGCAACAAATAGATAACCTGTTGCATCAAATAATATATCTGTTGCAACATATAATATATATATTTTTTTTAAAAAAAAATTATCTTCATGACATTCAAATTTTTTGACTTTTTAATTATATAAATAAATAAAGAATATTTAAAAACAAGAATATTTCTAGTGAGTTTTTTACGGTTTAAATTGTGTTTATCATTTATTTCCTTATCCTTTTCTGTGAAAAGAAATGACTTAATTAAATCAAGCTGGTGAGTTTTATTATTGTGACAAGTTATGACTTTTCATCTTATTAAATTTAAATAAACTTTTTCTCAATTTAAAAATCGAATACACCTGGTTTTCAATAACCGTTTCTTTAATAACCATTTTTTTAATTGAGTTATGGCAACAGATTGTATATCTGTTGCATCAGATAACCCATCTGTTTCAACAGATATACAATCTGTTGCTATAAATCGACCATCTATTTAAGGAGCTTTTTTTTTTTAATTTCTTCTAACTGATTCATCAGTCGTAACAGATGAGAAATTTGATGCATCAGCAGCGTTTTTTGTTTTTGTTTGTTGAATGGTTTATACAAAAGTCACAGTCACGACTATTCATTCACTTTTTTCTTAACAATCATATCATCATATAACTTAATTAAATTAATCCAATGTTGTGACTTTTTTTAAATTAAATAATCTTTCTTTTACGATTATAATATCATTTAGTTCCTTATTATTTATTAACGAACCGTTCTTAGGAGAATTTCTCATCATATGACTTTTCACCACCATCTGTTGCCACAAGTGCTCAATCCCTACCTCCAACTGTCGACATGTTGAGAATAGAAAATAGATAGAATGATAATTAAATATTGAATAAGAGTTAGAAATTAAAAGTCGACCAAACCAAACCAAATATATACATAGATTTTTTTGAATCCCTTATAGGTAGATCGAATTTAAAAAAACGAAAATACATACACTAAAAGAAAGAAAAACCATAACCTAATTATTATTACTACTATTATTATTATTACTATTATTATTACTATTATTATTGTCAACCTGACAATTTTTATCTGGCAGCAGCTGGGCCCTCCTCAGCCTTGCTCCGAAGTCGGCCAAATTCCTCTGAGTTCATCAAACTGCCTTTGAAGTTCCTGCAAGGACTCGATATGAATCTTCTTATACGAATCTAGATCAACCATACTAGTATTGTAAGTGTAGTAGAATGAACGAGTGAGTGGGAGGAGGCTACAGGGACTTATTTATAAAATGATTGAATTGAAAGTGGGGACTTGACTTAGTCAAACAAAAAGCCACGACTGTTCATATACCTTAATTAAATAAAACTGGTGACTTTTGAATATGTAAATTAAAAAAACCATTATCTTTTTATTGTATTTCAGAAAGAGATAGATTGGTAATCTGTTGCAAAATATATTCCACCTGTTAGATAACTTACAACATATTGACAATCTATTGCAACAGATGAATTTATCAGTTTTCTTTTCCATCAGCTGTAGTGTCTGTTGCACTTGCTAGTCATCTGTTTATTTAATTTCATCGAGAGCAATAGATTTTTCTAAACAGTTCTTGGCCAAACTCAATATTTGCTCTTGGATTGCTTCTCTTTTTTTCTTTGCATCCTTCAAGCTGGCCTCCAAATTAAACTTTTGCTCTTGGATTGATGGAAAAAATTGAATTTGGAGGCCAGCTTGAAGGATGCAAAGAAAAAAAGAGAAGCAATCTAAGAGCAAAAATTGAGTTTGGCCAAGAAGTGTTTCGAAAAATCTATTACTCTCGATGAAATTGAATAAACAGATGATTAGCAAGTTGCAACAGAC
>NW_025855903.1:0-5305 GCF_002878395.1 Capsicum annuum | reverse complement strand
TTTTTCAAACAATCGGTTTCTGGCTACAGGATCCTATAAATTGAACACTAAATATAAATTGTATTATATTATTATAGCAGTAGTCCCTCACTATCTAATTGAATGTTCCCATATCTAAGCTTCATATCGAAAATAAGGGTACAAGGAAAATGCATAAAAGACAACTTTTAACTCCGATGCTGACTAAGAAATGCTAGCAATTTATGAGTTTGTGTTTAAAAATTCTTCATTGCTTATGTTTACTATCTAACTGATCCTCCATTCTCTTCTTTTTTCATTACAGGTTTACACTTTGAATATTTCTCTTTGCCAGCTGCTGATAATGCCACACTACAAAGAAGATAAAACATTTTTCCATTATGTAAATAGTATGACACATAAATATGCAATGTAAATAATACAATTGTAAAAGAACATTTGTCAATCATAAAATATCTGTATATACTGGCAAAAATGTTTCTACGTTGGGCCCGTGCTAGTACGGACCATCACTATCTAGTATATATATAGTATTTCACTTATTAATAAGTGAAGCTTTTGATCGTCCACTAAAAGAATATTTTTGTGCTTATATGCTGTTAAAATGTGTTTCCACTTTAACACGTGTTGCCTACGGTTCAAATTGCAGACACACGTACCTCTTTCAGATCTTTCTGCTTCTCCTCTTCCAACTCATGGTCTCAAAGCAACTTTTGATTCTGCTCTTTCATTTGTCTCTCTCTCCCGTTTACCTAAGGTGTTTGCTCTTTCATCACTCTCTTCTCTGTATTGCTTCCGTTTACCCCAAGATGTTATTTGATTATGATGGACTTTGGTTATGAATTCAATATTGTTTTATTGTTTTCTCCATTCATATCAACATTCTATCTGTTCTAGGTCATTTGTGGTTACTTTTTTATTTTTCAAGTTTTACTTTTTGACTTTGATTTTTGAAATTGGAAGTTGAGTTGTAGATCGATGGACCAAACAATTAAAAGATTGCTAATTACACATTGAATTTTCTTTGTGAGTTCAATAGAAAGAAACAATAAATGACTCCAAGAGTGGAACACAATCGGCAGTCATCTTTGGGTGGCTCATACTTAAGAGGCAAGGAGTGTACTTCTCTACTCCTACGTATTGGCAATCTTTTGATGTTTGTAGCTGCAACCCATTAGGTACGAAGTGTTATGATTTGGAGAAGCAATTGAAGGAAACCTGCTCACATAACATATGGTTCTTTGTTGTATAAGGTTTTTGTTGCAATAGTTTGCAATCTGCTTTTTGGAATATCCAATCTCTGCTTTACAATTTGAATTAATTCATAGTTTTCTATTGCTATGTAGTGTGATGTGGTCACTGTTCGAACAACAAAGGGATTGCTTTGATATTCCCTTAAGAGGAATATTGCTCTACCATTCCATACAAATGTCAATCAATTTTTGTATTAGTCTGTGAAAGGAAGGATGGTGCAGTGAGAATATTGAAGGTTCTGTAGAATTTAAAGTAATTTAATTTGTCTATTTTTGTAAGGTTTGATCTTCAGGTTCCAATTGATCACAGTTCAGGCATGTTACATTATTTTGTGATGTATAACTTACTGTTATCCGGTTAATAAGTTTAGGAGTACAATAAAAGTGTAAAGATGGCTCACAAATCTTCTAACAATAAGATTAGCTTTCAAAAGTGAGTGACAAACAAGATAAAGATGCCCAAGTCCTGCAATTTAAGATCAAAACTTTGTTGTATAAGATATGACTCAAATTTTACAAATTTAATAAGCATAGGATATTAGTCACCTTATGTAACTTGAAGTTCCTGCATCATCCATATGATTTGAAGTTAACATGATTCTTGGTCTCTCTCTAGGCTGAAGATAATCTTTTTTTTTTATAAGATGCTTCCGAGTATGTCCTTAGAATCCTAAAATTCTGAATATTGTTGTAATTATTCTATTAGTGAAGATAACTCTTATTAATTTTTTCCCTTGTTTAGTCATCTGTTACTCATAAAAGTTATAACAGATATTTAATGGTCCTTATGCTATCAAAACAGGTCATCTATTTTGATAGTTTGTAGGTTATTGTGACCTCTTTTATATGCTCAATAAAGCTCTTCTTTATTTTATATTGTAACAATTGAATGTCCAATGCAGGTGTTGACACTCAATTTTGGCTCGCCCTTTTTTCCTTCAATTACTTTTTCGATGCTTCTTGGCCCTAAATATTTTTTTAAAATTAAATAGAAAATAAGATTCGTATTTTTATCTCTATTTTTATAATTTTTTAAATAATAAAAGGGAATTCATTTTTCTATCATATTATAAAATATTTTAATTAAATATTATTAAATATTTTCTTCTGGAGATATTGATCCAAAACTCGAGTAAGGTCCGTGCACCGTTTTTCTTCTCTACTATGACGAATCAATTGATTTAATGTAGGCATCACTCTTTCCTTTGACCTTCCCCCTATTTTTGCCCTATCAAACATCAAAATCGCACACATAAAGTAAAATATCTTTTGATGATCACATTTATATTCTTTCTAATCTTTTATTTTAGTGCGATATTGTGACCATATGTATATGTATATTCTTGTAACATAAAATATAAATTTTATTAGATGTACATATACTTTCTCAAATTCTTGTTTTATATATATATTATATTTTTATTTTTACACACATGTATATGCATATATTTTTGTTATATTAAATCGCAAAAGATATTAAAATTGGACATTTTAAAAAATTATGTTTGTAATTTATATACGTTAAACTAAAAATAATTCTTAGAATATCAGGAAGCATTGATAAATTTAATTTCAGCAGAAAAAGAGCATTCGGGCTAACAATAATCCGATTTCATTTTTTATTTCACCCGAACCCAACTCTTATTTTATGAATTTCATCCAAGAGCTCGAAAACTAGTCCGAAATTCAGTATAATTCCTATGTCCGCTTTTCCATTCCACCTCAACAGATACAATTTAATCTGATCTATTGATTTGATTTAAATTCGAAGGATCCCGAAATTTTCAGTCATTTATATATATATAATTTATTTTATTTATTTAATTATCTATTTATTTATTTTCTTTTCGTCTTCTCTTTAAATTAAAATTTGGACCATCCGATTAAGTGACCAGATAGATAAAAATTAATCAATTTAATTATCTATATATATATATATATATATTAGTCAAAGAAAATTAGTCAAACGATGCAATAAATACACACCCTTTTACACAGCTTTTCCCTCTTTTCAAAAAATCATCCGCGTGAGTATCTCTTTTCCAGAAAAGGCGTGTAGTCACCATCTCCATTTACCCCAAAAACACAAAAATCAAACTAAACCTCCATCTCTCTTCTTCTTCCTCCTTTCCACCCTCACCAAACGAGAATGGCTTAGTAGCCATAGACACCGCAGCATAGATGCTACACCTGCATGAAAATCCCCCCAAATCAGCCCCTCCAGCCCATAAATCTTTTCAAGAATAGAAAATCAGTCCCAAATCCGTATAACAGCAAAAAAAAGTTACAAATCTACTTTAAAGACCTGTGATTCGCCTAAATCAAGAGATGAATCGTCCCTTTCAAAGGTTTGAATCTAATTTCGTAATCTTTATCAAACGTTGGTTTCCATTGAGATATTGGTTTTGAATCCGAATTTTGAAATTCGAATTCACACCTATAAATAGATTGTCGGAAATAGAGAAAAGCAGGCTGAATTTTCGAAGCAAAACAAAAAAAAGTACAAAAAAAGGTTCAATATCTGTAAAAAGAAACGAGTGAAAAATTGGAGAGAAAAGCAAAAAATTGTGACAAAAATTTCGGATCTTGTAAGAAAAAAATCTGTGAGAAAGCAAACCAAAAAAAAAAGGAGAAAGAGGTATTTCAAAATTGGAAACCTTATTTTCTGATTTTGGCCCGAATTTGAAGTTTTGAAGTTCGAGTTTAGTGGCCGGGAACCTTTGACGTCGAGCTCAGGTTCGCTGCACCAGAAAAGGTTTGAACCCGTTCTCCGTGTCGCTTTCGTGTTTCCTTTTCCTCACCTATTTTGATTCTTTTTAGAACATGTGATTTTGTGTCGATTTCAAGTTCACCTCTTTGTTATTTTCCTTTATTTTGTGGATAAAAAATGTATGTTGATTTTTCAATTATGTTGTGCCCATTACTTGCTGATGGAATTCATATACTTGGCTTCATCTTAATCCTATTTTCTTTCAAAGTATTGATGTCTAGTGTTCGGTATATGCGATATGTTTCTTCTCTGTGAAATTGAGTAAAAAGTGAGGATTCGTCTCTTTTGAGTTTTGGAATTCATTTGTGCAAATAAGTTTGAAATTGTGAAGCTTTGAGTGTGAATTCACTGCCTTTTGTCAACCTCCATCCGTCTTCCATTCATCTTATTTTGATGTGTAACTAATGTGATTTGGTCCTGAATGTTGAAGTTTGATTAATATCGAAGCACCTAAGGTATGAGATATATGACTTTTTCATGAATTTAAGTTTGTCTCGATTTCGGACCCATAGGTAAACATGAATTTGATTATGAAAAAAACTATTTTTATCCACAAGTTTGTCAATATAAATCTGATTTTTGGCGTAAACAGGTAGAAATATTGTGGTTTGCTCTCCTAGAATCCAGCACAAAATATTATCTTTCATCGATTTATTTCAATTGTTGACTGTTTGCACAACTCGATAATTTATTTTTGTGCTTAGTCCCACTTTTTTTTTTTATATTGTGAATTAGAGTGTTAAGTTAATGTTGAGATTGCATTTTTGCCTATGCGCCTACAGGGTCATATACCTATTTTATCCATTGAAAAATTAATAGCTCATTCTACTGATTGGTTAGCTCTTTTTTTTTTTCCTAGCATGCAAATATAAATGTTTTCTACACTAGGATCAATAGGATGATGGGTGAACTTGAATCAAAATAAGGCTCATTACTCTTTACTGTCTAATTCCCAATCATTTGGATTGTTGTTTGTTAATTAGTTATCAACATGTGATAGCGAGAAAAAAAATATATCCCAACTTGCACGATATATGAATAGATTGTTAGTTATCAAATTCTTTTTCTTAACTTTTTATCATTTGTCTAAGCCTTGCCTAAGTATCATTTGGGGCAAAGTTTATACATGCAAATGAATAATTTGAGCTCTTGATTATGGTTATTTGGATCATACCTGTACTAGCATGTCTTTGCTTTCCGATTCTTAAAATTTTTGGTTGGTCTGTTAGTTACTAATTCTTACTTTTATTTTTATTTTTATTTTTCATGTAAACTCGAGAATTGGAGTTCCGCAACGGAACTC
>NW_025855902.1:0-1038 GCF_002878395.1 Capsicum annuum | reverse complement strand
ACTTATGTTTATGATCTGACCTCCAAACTAGAAGTAATTCTGTCTCTTAGTAATCCAGTCTTTCATATGTATTAAAGTCATGTGTTATGTTGCTCATGATCTAAATCTAAGTCTCTCAGCATGCTTGGTCCTAAAAAATATGTTTCTATGTGTCACCGATTCATCTTATGTCGGGTTTAGTCAAAGTGATGAAGTTTATGCAAACTCTTGGCAAATCATAGTTCCTTAAATAAGGAGCAATCTCTTCAAGCGGCAATCTTTGTCTTAGTCGTAATGTAACACCCCGTAGCATTCTTGACTCAATACCACTCTTGGATGCATATACAGAGAGTAGACAACCCGAAAATCTTTCTAATTGTTAAAAGACTTAGTGATATTTATGATCTCTTAACTTCCATGATTTTCAAATTGATCTTCCCTGACCCCAAAACATAGATTTTTGAGTTGATTCATGATCAGGGGTGTCTTAGAAAAGTTTTAAATTTTTCAGACTAGGTTTGAGTCATGTTTAAATGATCAAAATAGTGGGCCTATGCGATATTGACGCATCGCGCCAGGAATCACGTCGGTAGGGACTGACGCAGTACATCGTTGAACGCGTCAGGTGCCTAGTTCATCCTATTGATTTTTGGATCCAAGAGGGTAATTCGGTCTATTTCCCTTGTTTTATCTTGATATATGCACCAATGTTTTCTCACTGTGCTCTATCCTAAGAATTCATGTTGTACTATGTTTCTTCTTAATAATCTCTACTTATGATCTAGACACTTGATATATCGAGCACTTTGGGTCTATTTTATTGTATCTTTAGTTCATGTCCCACCTTGATGTAGGTCAACAGGTATAGGTTATAATTGAGTAGTGTTTCTTCAGATTCATGACATTTATTATCGGGTCCCTTAATGACCCTCTGTATGATAGTATGATGGTGGATGTGAAAGTGTGGTGATGTGTTAGGTAGGGGAGTATATGTTCTTGAAAGTGAAAAATAAGATATGAATTCTCGAGCTAGGTTTATAGGTGAAAGGGAAAAGAAGG
>NW_025855901.1:0-2518 GCF_002878395.1 Capsicum annuum | reverse complement strand
TTTTGAGAAGTTGAAGGACAAGCTGACTACTGCTCATGTTTTGACCCTTTCCGAGGGTGTAGATGATTTTGTGGTTTATTGTGATACATCTCGTGTGGGACTTGGTTGTGTATTGATGCAGCGTAGTAAGGTGATAGCTTATGCATCTAGGTAGTTAAAGGTGCATGAGCGCAGTTACCCCACTCATGACTTGGAGTTAGCAGCCGTGGTGTTTGCACTTAGAATCTGGAGGCACTATCTCTATGGAGTGTATGTTGATGTTTATACTAACCATAAGAATTGAACCTCAGGCAGAGGCGTTGGATGGAGCTTTTGAAAGACTATGATATGAGTCTGAATTACTATCTGGGCAAGGCAAATGTTGTAGCCGACGCCCTCAGCAGGTTGTCTATGGAAAGCCTTTCTCATGTAGAAGAAGGAAAGAAAGAGAGGTAAAGGATATTCACCGCCTTGTAAATCTGGGAGTGTGACTCTTAGATTCCAAAGATGGAGGGGTGATTGTTCATGAGTTAGCTAAGTCATCCCTTTGTGCTGAAGTTAAGGAGAAACAGGTTGAAGATCCCATCTTGATGCTAATCAAGAAAGATATGGGACAACAAAAGGTTATATCGTTTGAAATTGGTGGTGATGGTATTCTAAGATTTCAGGGTAGGTTGTGCATTCCAAATGTTGATGGGCTGCGGGAAAGAATCCTTAATGAGGCGCACACTTCAAGGTATGTCATTCACCCAGGCTCTACTAAGATGTACCATGATCTGAAAACCTTGTATTGGTAGAATAACATGAAACGTGATGTAGCTGATTTTGTGTCCAAGTGTTTGAACTGTCAACAAGTGAAGGTAGAACACATGAGGCCAGATGGTACTTCCTAAGAGATAGCCCTGCCTTTATGGAAGTGGGAGATGATAAACATGGACTTCATTATAGGACTTCCGAGATCCCGAAACTAGTATAATTCTATATGGGTGATTGTAGATCGGTTGACAAAGTCAGCCCACTTTTTGCCTGTAAGGACTAATTATTCGGGAGAGGGTTATGCTAAGATTTACATTGACAATATAGTTCGGTTGCATGGGGCACCAGTGTCCATTATATCCGATAGAGGTACGCAGTTTTCATCTCAGTTCTATAGATCTTTTTAGAAGGGTTTAGGTACACAAGTGAATTTGAGCACAACTTTCCACCCTCAGATGGATGGGAAAGCTGAGCATACCATTCAGACCCTCAAGGATATGTTGAGGGCATACGTCATTAATTTTAAAGGTAGTTGGGTAGATCACCTACCACTGGTTGAATTCACTTACAATAATAGTTACCATACCAGCATCAAGATGGCTCCTTTTGAGGCTTTGTATGGAAGAAGATGTAGGTCTACGATAGGATGGTATGAAGTGGGTGAGACTTAGTTGTAAAGGTCGGATCTTGTTCATCAGGCGATGGAGAAAGTGAAGATCATTAGAGAATGGCTCAAGACTGCTCAGAGTTGTCAGAAGTCCTATGTCGATGTTCGGAGAAGAAAACTAGAGTTTGAAGTTGGTGATTGGGTGTTTCTCAAGATTTCTCCTATGAAAGGAGTTATGCGGTTTGGAAAAAGGGGTAAATTGAGCCCTCGCTATGTAGGGCCACATCAGATTCTAAAAAAGATTGGTACAGTTGCTTATGAGCTAGAATTGCCTGCAAGTTTAGGTTCCGTTCATCCGGTATTCTATGTATCCATATTGAAGAAATGCATTGGAGATTATTCTATGGTATTGCCAGTAGAGGGTATCAAAGTGACAGACTCCCTATCTTACGAAGAAAAGCATGTTGAAATTTTAAATTGCCAAGTTCGAAAGTTGAGGAGCAAAGAGATAGCCTCAGTAAAGGTACTGTGGAGTAATCAGAAAGTCAAAGAAGCAACTTGAGAGTCAGAAGATGACATGAGAATTAGATATCCCAATTTGTTTGCTTCAATGGAGGATGAGACAGAAGGTACTATTCCTATCTTATCATTCCTAGTTCTTTATTATGCTTGAAATTGTGTCTGTCTGTGTCCCGCATCATCATTCGGGGACGAATGATCCTAAGGGGAATAATGTAATGCCCCGCATTTCGGGCTACAATATAGACCATGATTCCGATGTGCTGATAAACCCCGAAGACATAAAATCCTATGCCAATACGGCATGTTAATTAATTGTGTAGCATGTGAATCCATTCAAGCTTGAATTTATACCATTGAGGTCCTTCAACTCAAGGATGAGTTGAAACTATTTCGATCGACTAAGTTTTAGTGGACGTGGTAAAGTGTGTCAGCTTCCATCGACCATAACTCTCTGTATATGTCGAATTAGGGATCCTACTATGTGTCAAATGATAGGTCTTCCAGTTAGCTTTCCAACGATACTAATTTTGCTAAAATCCGACACCCGAGCAAGAAGTTATGGCCTTTCAAAGTGATATGCGTCGCCTAACCAATCACCCATGGCCACTGAAAAGCATAGGCGATAGCCTATGTAAACATAGGCGATAGCCTAGG
>NW_025855900.1:0-3209 GCF_002878395.1 Capsicum annuum | reverse complement strand
ATGGACCATCGAGTTTGTGATGGACCATCACTGAGACTATCACATCGAGGTAGTGTATTCTTTTTCTGACCGACGTATGACGAACGATCCAATGGACCGTCAAGTTAGCGATTGACCGTCACTTCGACCGTCGCAGCCCTCATTTAGTATTTTAAGTCATTTTTAAAAGGGACTTTTTGGTCTTTTCAGTCTTTTATCAACCAGATATATTCCAAATGAATCAAATGACTTCATTCATTATCCAAATCACAAGAGAGCTAGGGTTTCTCCCTCAAGATCAAATCTAAAACCCTTCTCCAAGAAATCCAAGAACTCACCATAGATTCTATAAATTGAGTTGAGATTTAAGTTTCCCAAGTTCAAGGGTTGCAAGAACTCTCTCTCAAGAGTAAGAAGAAAAGTTTGAAGCAAGCTTGTTCATCCAATTTAATAATCTAAGGTATGTGGGGTTTTGAACAAGGGTAATCGTTTCACCCTTGTGCCTAAAGGCTTATTTAAACTATAATTTTCTGCAATCTATGAGATTTTACATGATATTGAATTAGGGGTTTTCACTAATTGTTATTGATTCCAATATCTTGATGTTTCCCATGAATTGAAAGTCAAATAGCATGATTTTGCATGTTTTCTTAAGAAATTGAAGATGGGTTTATACCCTATGTTGTTACTCCTTGAGAATTTAAGAGTTTCAATGTTCTATAAACTGAAGTATATGAGTATGTTGATATTTTGAGACAAATTGATGTAACTTCCAAATTTGTACATGAATTATGAATCAATATGCTATCTATTATGCATTATGATGAGTTTTAACTTGATATTGAATTATGGGTCAGTAAGCCCTACTTGAGACTTGCAATTTTATGAACTATTGTGCTATAAGCACCCATGATTTAAGTACTTTGAGATTATTGAGAAATGTTTTGACCTAATGATCCTAGAGTTTGAAATCCACTCTACCACATGAGATTACAGATTTGATTATTGGGTTCTTATGAACCATGAGATTATTTTGTAAAGTGGATTTCCATGAGATGAGCGAGATAAACTAAAGGTAGTAGTATTTAGCACCGAGTTGGGTTTGTTACCATGGTTTCTTACCCCAGAACTATGTGCTACTGTAGATTTGAGATTTTGGGCCTGAGGTCGAGATGATTGGGCCCAAGGTCGAGATAAGTGATCACTGAGTTGAGGTTATACTCCTTGGCAAGAGTATGATGCCTCTCCCCAACGTGAGGTTTCTTCCTTAAGAGGACAAGACATTGGAATCCATGTAGCTCGCATGGTTTATGTCGGTTAAGAGAACCTCCCTAAACTAAAGTATTTTCCATTGAGATAGAATATTTTCCCTAAAGCTTTGAGATGAGATATTTTCTAAAGTGAATGAATTGCTTTTGAGTATTTTCCAAAGAAGGAAGTAGTTTTCTCTACTAATAAGATTTGATCATCAATTTTTAAACCAAAGTCATATGATTATGGGTTCCAATTGTTTTAGTTCAAAATAGTTAGAAGCTTATGAGCAATAAAGAAGTTTTACTCTCCATGAGATAAATACGGGAGTTAAAAGTATTGTTTAAAGCTTCCTTCATCCTATGAGTAATGAGAATAAGAGGAGAGAACAGATTTTCAAGTAAAAGTATAATGACTCATGAGGTTTGTATTACATGCTTCATTTTAAATAATTTATGAGCTTTATATTTTAGACTTATTCAAGCCATGTGAGTCATTTCTATTTGCATGCATAATTTGATTAAAGAGTATTGATATTATTGTAGGTAAATGCATACACCCCATATACTCAGTATATTCCCAATTTTTGATCCATATATACATCTATGTGCTATATTGTCTTATAATATAGGTTCAGGTGCTCAATCCCAGCCTCATCCGTGATTCTCGAGTACCTTCATCTATATTTCTACAGTTGTGAGTCCTCATGGTTCGAGGACCTATCTTCAGATATTTCAGTATTTGAGTGTTTATGTTATTACTTTCAGTTCAGTTTGAGTCAATTGGGGACCTGTCCTAATGACTCTCAAGCTCATGGAGTAGTAAAGGCTTTGTCAGACTAGTTATCAAACTATGGTTGTGTTGAGATTTCTAGTATTGTGGTCGTTTGGACCTAGTATTACCTTTGTACTCCCTTTTATTTGATATGACAGTGCCAGTGTTTTGTGTATTTCTTCTTAAATGAGTTATTATGAGAAGTGATAGGCTCAAGGGTTAGCTTAGGGCTACTTGTAGCACTAAGCACGGTATGACATCCCGGGAGGTAATTTTGGGTCGTTACAAACTTGGTATCAAAGCCTAAGATTTTAAAGGAGTCCTAGGGAGTCTGACATACCGCATTGAGTAGAGTCTTGATCATCGGTGTGTAGCACGCCATATCTATTAGCAAGAGGCTACAAGACATTTTTGAAAAAGTTGTTTCTTTCTTTCAGATGTCATCGTTCCTGCAGTTGTCCATCTCATCTAATAATTCGTGCTCTCCTATTTCAAAAAATGCCTCTCCGAATAGCGAATGCCCATGAAAACGGTGATGAGCAAACCCAACCTGTTGATTCTTTGAATGAGACTGTGTCTCATGTTGAGTTTTGGGCGGCCTTTCAGGCGTTATCCCAAGAAGTCAGTGCTAATGTTTGGGCTAATAACCAGGCCGTATTTGTAAATCAACAGAGAGGTGATGTAGCTACTTCCAGGATCCATGATTTTATGCAGATGAATTCGCTAAAGTTTTATGGGTCCAAGACAGGTGAGGACCTACAGTTGTACCTTGAGAAGGTAAGAAAGATCACGCAAGTGATGCATATTTCTGAGAAAGAAAGTGTTGAGTTGGCATCTTATAGGTTGAAGGACATAGCTTATGACTGGGTTGTATCATAGAAGAAGGGTAGAGGTGAGAATGTTGCTCCTATGACTTGGTAGGTATTCTAAGATAAATTCTTGGACAAGTTCTTTCCGCTTGAGATGAGGGAAGTAAAGATTGAGGAGTTTATGAACTTGAGGTAGGGCTCCATGACTGTCAAAGAGGAATGCTTGAAGTTCAACTAGTTGGCCAAGTATGCTCCTGATTTGATTTTTAACACTTGAGCTAGTATGAGCAAGTTTGTGACAGGTATTTTTGGTTTGGTTCTGAAAAAGTGTAGAACCGTGATGCTGCATAGGGATATGGATCTATCTAGGTTGATGATGCATGCACAGCAGATAGA
>NW_025855899.1:0-2131 GCF_002878395.1 Capsicum annuum | reverse complement strand
TATTGACCTTGGGACTCTATTCATGAAAATAATGAGTGTTTCTTGTAGCCCTCGGAATGGGGATTCCGAATCTTGAAGAATTATTGAAAACTCATGGTTGAATCTTAAGATATTTGAATTTTTAGGTTGATATCCTAATAAATATTCTTGGTGATTTTGAGAGAAAGTAAACTTATTTTGGTGTTATGGGAGTTTAATCCCGTGTTATAGACATATATAGGGGTGTTTTTGGCACTTGAAAGTGAGGTATGCGGTGCACAACCCATGGAAGACCTTAAGGTGTGCATCGCACACCTTATGGCAGACATTTAAGTCAGCCTCGCACTCCCAATCGCACATATTTGATTGCGCGGTGCATTGCCCATTGCACACCCAGACTGCCTCTCACGAAAATGGGCATAACTCTTCGCTCGGGTATCAAGTTTTTGTGAAATTGGTATCGTTGGAAAGATAATTAAATTATATATAATTGGATAGGTCTTGGGATGAAAAATTCCATTTATATTAAGATATATACATATTTGAAGTTGACCTCTTTAGAATCGAATGTCAAACTTTGGATGAATCAATTGGTCTTAGCTGAACCTTGTTCTATGTCATTGCTATAAATATTTTCCACCTCTAAACTACTCCATAGACTAGGATAATGATCATGCAACTTGTATTCACATGATAATCACTTGGATTAGAGCTTAGACACGCAGGAACGACGGTTAGAATTGTAGCATGAAAATACGGGGTATTACATTTGTGTATGACTTCCCTATACAAGTCGTACTCAGACTTTCGACTCGTATACTTCTGAGACTTCAAATTTGGATGATATATTTAGGTTTTTTTATGCTTACAACTTCTCCATAATACTCGTATCCTAGCTTACAACTTGAATGCTTGAGTCGTATCTTCCCCATACTTAGATTTTCTGGTTGGCTCTTGGTTCTATTGTGTATATGAGTCAGTATAGGAGTCGTATCAAGTATTGATAACTCTAGGTTTGACTCTTATCTTGATCAGAATTGGTATTTTCTAGGTCTTGTTCTTACCTTTTTAGTCCAACACTATTGTATACCTATTTTACTACCAATATACACCAAAGTCCATCATATCTAACGAAATATCCTAAGTTAACGCATAAATTTATGGTTTTAAGCATCAAAAGTATCGTGTTTCCATGATACATCAGTTGTCTCAAGGTGAATAGAATATCTGGGGCTATGAACCTCCCATATTATCAACTAAATCAAGCCTCCAATCCTCGAAACACAAATGCAACCACTAAATCTCAAAATGCCCTTAGAATCTAAGGTTTCCCTCTTGGCAGACCTAGCCTTAACACTAGCAAGAATCTTTCTAGGGTCGGAAATATCAAGTTTAATTAGTATGTAGGCTAAGAACTAAATGTCCAAGGCCAATGTTGCTACAAAACTAAAATAGAAGATAAACCCATACTCACCACCTTTTAGCTCAAGGCATCCGCCACCACATTTGCCTTGCTCAGATGGTGTTGAATAATGATATCATAGTCCTTGAACAATTAAATCCATCTTTTCTATCTCAAATTAATCTCCCTCTGAGTCATAATGTACTAAAGATTATAATGGTTGGTAAATTTCTCACGACAAACACCATACAAGTAATGCCTCTAAATCTTAAGTGTGAAAACTACTGCTGCCAACTTTGAGTCATAAGTGAGTAGTTGTGCTTATGCACCTTCAGCTGCCTTGATGCATAAGAAATAAATTATCCCTATTACATCTATCATACCATAAATCAACACCAAAAGTATCACAATAAATAATGCATCCCTCACCTTCAACTGGAATAGTCAAAATAGAAGATATAGTGACCAAGTCCTTAAGCTTCAAAAAGACCACCACACACTCACTAGAACACTAAAATAGAACCTTCTTCCTAGTCAATCTAGTCATAGGTGCTACAGTAGTAGTAAATCTCTCAATGAACCATCTGTAGTAGACTTCCAAACTAATAAAACTACAAAGTTTGTTTGAAGATGTAGGTCTGACCCAATAATGAATAGCCTCAATCTTCATTGGATCAACCATAATCCTATCCGTTGATAAGATATATTCTAGGAATGTCACAGACACTAGATGGAACTCACACTTTGAGA
>NW_025855898.1:0-3059 GCF_002878395.1 Capsicum annuum | reverse complement strand
TAGTTTGTCCTTTTTCTAAAGAAGAGGCTGCAGATGCAACAAAACACAAAAGGCTGAAAAAACTCCAATCAAAGAAAACCAAGTGACAAAGAACTTGTAAGTATACTTTGTTTTCCTCAATTGCTGTTAAGTTCGTATTGTTATTTCGCATACAGAACAAGACAATGCATATGTAAAAGACATCTTTAAACCGTATTGCTTCGAGATCTTGTTAGTCATTTTTTCCTTTATGCACTATCTTCAAGGAACAATAAATTTGTCTTTGACTTTGAACTAAATGATGTTGGACATCTTTTCTCTTGTTCAGCGGTGTTTTAAAGAATGTTATGCCTCTAGTCGGAGTAAGAGCACCATGAACATAGAACGTTTGGCATGTGAATGCACCGATAAAGCCGAGGTCCTTCCCAGGGTTATTGTTTGATCTAGTGGCTTCTTTAATTAATCTTTTATTGGTGAAACCTAATGAGGCATAAAGCGGAAACTCGATACTTTTGGAATCGATATTACGGTCTTCCTAGTATCTGATTTTCGCTTTTCTCATTGCAGCTAATAGGTAGCTAACTGCTTATTTTCTTCTGGATTTGTTTTGGTTTTCTCATTGCTTCTAGTTACTAGCTGTATTTTTCTTCAGGTATTACAATCTACATAATCTGTGTTTTTCTTCTGGACTAATTTTAGTGTTCTTCTTGAGAAGCTTATAAGGGGGTCGATTCGTCCTCTAGATAGAGTAATCATAAAGGGGACCACGGACACAGAAATCATGGCAGCATAATGTGCCTAACCCGTGCTAGTGTTTGATCTCGCACCTACTTTTACTTGTCTTCTTAGGTGAAACTTAACAGGGAAAAATACGAAATAGTGGCATTACTGAATAAGAGTTAAAGTAGGAGATACTATCTAATTTGGTCCTTTTCGTTGCTGCTTATAGCTTACTGATAATTTTCTCCAGGACTATCTTCTCATTCTGTTGCATATTTGGTCAATTTAAATCTTCTCGCAGTTTGGTAATAAAGTTGTCATGAAGAAAAGTGGGTTGGAAGGAGAAAAGGATTGAGGAAACACATTAAACTGTTTTTATCACTAGTGTAGATTGGAGATGCCAATGAACAGGGGAATCTAGATAAATCTATTGGGATTTAAAGCGTTGTTTAATGTGATGCTTTCTTCTAATTACTAAAGCTCAATTCTCCTCTTCTTTGTTATTTTAAACAAGTTGTCTCCCTACTATAAGTAATTCTCTATCTTGTTGCTAAATACCGTAGCAAATCATATCTGTAACTTGACCTTTCTAAGAACTCTTCAATGCTATGGTGATGTATCACCAAGTACAAATTACTAATAGGCTTGTTTAATGCATTTCTCGGAAGGTCTATTTTGTTTGATATCAATGTATTAGCATAATTTTCTGAAATCTGACCGAGGTCAATGTACTGAGTATGTACTTGCAAGGAAAGATATCATTGAGAAAGAAATAGGAAGAAGTGTTATCGAATGTTTTTTGCTAATCCTTGTAGGAAAATTGTTTCAAGAATTTGACTAACATGGATTTACTTATTGTTTGTTGATTTGGATCCTTTTTGTGGCACTACATTGAGGAAATAGGATGAAATGAGACGTAGCAATGCTAACTTTAATTGTACAATTTGTGGAAACAATACGAGGAACAAATTTTAAAAAGTCAAAAGGGCTGTGTGTGGAAATTCTTGTCAAATTAGATTTGATGGAAAGCAAAAGTTAGCTTTAAAATAATGTTTAGGAAAAAAAAGTTGATTTCTTACTTATTTTTGTATTCAATATGTAAGCAAAACATATTAAAATTTACGTTATGCTCCACCTTACTTAGTAATAGTAAAATTTACTAACGTGTCCTTTTTAATATGCAGAATGAATATACACGCTACGTGTCTGAGTTTGGTCCAACCGAGCCTACATAGGAGGAAGCTATTCAAATTCGGACCGAAAAAGTGGCGGGAGGAAGACAAGGGGAGAACCTATGGGTTGGGTTCTCGAAATGAATTGCAACGCCTCGAGGTTGGATGGGCTGGTATTGGTTCCTCGCGCCAGGCTGAGGCGATTAATGGTGTTCAGCTCGCTGATATGTCGCAACAGATTGCACAGCTTACACGTGTCGTGGCACAATCTGTTGCTCAAACTGAAGTCATGTGCAAGACCATCGAGGAACTTAAGAAACAAATGGTTAGCATGACTCATCGTTGTCGTCACCGTTCTCTATCTCCCGATTCAAGTAGCGAAGAAGAAACAGAAAGTGATGAGGAGTTTGTTGGGGCTACTCCTTAGTGTTTTTGGATTTGGCTTCTAGACACTTTTTAAACATTCTTTAACTTTTAACTATTGGAAAACCTTCAAGATCACTTAAGTGTTTTGATGTTGTTGGATTAATTGTTAAGTGTTTTGGATGTTGTTTAATTGAATTGCTTAAATGTTTTGATGATGTAGTGTGTTGTATGATTATTTTAGTAATGTGTGTTGTCAGGGGCCGTACATATTGAATTGCATTTTTATTTGGCAGGTGGAATGCAGAAAATGCAGATTTCTGCATTCAAAAAAATATAGAAAAGCGACGGACGTTGTCGGTTTTTCTAAAAAAAAAATATTTTTCTTCAATAAAATGACGATGTCCGTCGTTTTTTATTCATTATTTATTCTACACATGAAGAACAAAAAACTACGCACAACGTCGCTTTTTCTAAAAAGATTTTTTTTTTTTTTCAAAAAACGACTTTGTCCACGGTAAAAAAAGCGACGCAGGCCATCGTTTGCAAAAAGCAACGTTGTCCAAAAAAACAACATTGTCCTTCGCTTTTGGCCGTCATTTTTTGGTCCTTTTTAGTAGTGGGAGGGTCATGCTTTCTGTGAAGTGTTCCAGATCTGAATCAAATTACCCATTTTTGGGTGGGTCAGTATGTTGCACTGGAATCAGGATGAGCATCTCTTAGGATCTCTTTGTTCATTTTTATTTTCTTATGGGATTTGTCATACTAAGTATACCATTTATACACCACTTTCATGCAGTCTAGCTTGAGGTTATCCAACTACCT
>NW_025855897.1:0-1745 GCF_002878395.1 Capsicum annuum | reverse complement strand
AAAAGCCTATTGAATGTGTAAGTTGGTATTTGTAATCATGATACCTATATATTCTTCATCACCATATGCATAGACTATGCTCCCTAAGGGTTTGATATAATGCCCATGTGAGTTGCATAGTGAAATCATGTC
Source organism: Capsicum annuum (assembly GCF_002878395.1). Classification (NCBI taxonomy): domain Eukaryota; kingdom Viridiplantae; phylum Streptophyta; class Magnoliopsida; order Solanales; family Solanaceae; genus Capsicum; species Capsicum annuum. Next base: position 1,613 of record NW_025855897.1, on the reverse strand, counting down.
ATAGTAGTATGTGCATAAGTTCATGCCTATTAAGTGTTTTGACAAAATGTCTAAATGAAAGCATTATTGACAAGCTACTATTGTTATGCTATTATGACTATGTTGTATTTTACTTTCAATGCTATCAACTCCTGGGGGTATTCCATACCTAAAATTTAGCTGTTTCCCTAGAATTACAGTAGCTTCAGTATAGTCTCAGTGATGTTACGTACAGTAGTACTCAGTCAATTACAGAACTCAGTGTACTTAGTCAGTTAATAGAACTCAGTGAATTCAGTCCAATTCAGTTAGTTAGCATGATCAATAATAGTTTAGTCAAGCCTAGAACATTCTAGAAATCAATTCAGTGTCTATTTAGTTGGGAGTAGGAATCAGCACCGAGTGAACCCAGGGATGGGGAATTTTTATCGATAAAGGGTTTGACCCTTAGCAGCAATCCCTGCACTACAAAACTACATAGCCAGCGTAGGTTGAGATATCTTCTGCCAGGTAAGGGTTGATACATCTCATACAAGTTTTTCTGCCAGTGAGGGTTGACGATATGCCTTTCTGCTAGATAGGGTTAACTCATAGCCATTGTTAGTATCCCTTGGCAAGGTGCTAACACCCCTCCAACTGGGTCACAGGTTAGACCCCAACTCAGTTTATTATCGGGGTATGTCGGTTAGATAAATACTTCCACTGTTATAGTGTCAGCTTCAGACTCAGTATAAATCCTCAGTTTAGTTCTCATAATCAAGACTATCAGACACAGTCACCCAGCTCAATACGAAACTAAGTTCAGTTCCATAAAATTAGGACTGTCGAAATAGTCACCCAGTTATCAGTAATTCAGTTATCAGTGATCTCAGTGCAGTAAAGTAGATTTTCACGCAACATTACATAATCAATAATTACAGTAGTTTCAGATATACATGTACTCTCATTCAGTTATATTCATGTTACTCAGCCAGTTATTGTTCATGTATATAAACCCTTGCATATCAACCTACCTCGCTTAGCATACCAGTACATTCAAAGTACTGACGCATACTCTTTCTTTGCGTATGATGTCTTATATTATAGGTTCGGACTCACGGGCTCCTGACCGTACCTAGCAGCCCAGACTTTTAGCAACATCAGATTTAGTGGTGGGTCCTCATAGTTTGAGGATAGGATTATCATTTCAGTAATCAATAGATTTAGTAGTCAGAGTTAGTTGGGGACTTGTCCTATCAACTCCATATTCAGACAATTAGAGGCTTTTAGACTAGACTATTTCAAATAGATATTCAGTTTACAGTATTTATTTATCATTATTTTATTTCAGCTATGAACCTTATGGAAAATTTAGCCTAAATTCCACATTTATTTCAGTATTATTATTCAATGCTCACAACAAGTACCAGTTATGGGTTAGTTTGTGGTCCTTTGGGGTCGCAAGCACCATGTGATGTCCGACGTACAGACTCAGGGCGTTACAAGAGGGGTAGCCTTGGAGTGTTCAAACTCATTACGATTATTTTAGTACTTTCTTGGAGTGTTAAGGAGTGGTTCCCTTGGAGTGTAAAAGCTCATTAAGGGTGCCTTAGTCATTTTGTTTTGTAAGACTATAAATAGTCTCTTGTAGGTTT
>NW_025855896.1:0-5302 GCF_002878395.1 Capsicum annuum | reverse complement strand
CTAATTTGGGAGTTTATTTTTTATACTCCGAGGATGGGAGAGTGGTTTTTCAAGAAGTGGTTAAATAATATCTGGGTGTTGAGGTGAAGGAGAAGCAAGCTTAGGACCCCATTCTTATGTAGATTAAGGACGATGTGGGATATCAGAAGGTTATGGCATTTGAGATTGGTGGTGATGGTATCTTTAAGTACCAAGGCAAGTTGTGTGTTCCTAATGTTCATAGGCTGTGGGAAAGGATTTTGATTGTGTATCATGAGTCAAGGTATTCAGTTCACCTAGGTTTGACCAAGATGTATCATGATTTGAAAGAGATTTATTGGTGGAACAATATGAAGAGAGATATGGTGAATTCGTGGCTACATGTATGTTCTATCAGCAAGTGAAGGTAGAATACTTGAGGCCAGGTGGTATGTCTCAAGAAATAGAGTTTTCCATATGGAAGTGGGAGATGATTAATATATATTTCATTAAGTAGGATGACTAAGTTTGCTTATTTCTTGGCTATGAGGACTACCTATTCTAGAGAGGATTATGCTAAGTTATTCATTAAGTAGTTAGTTAGATTGAATGGTGAGCCAGTTTCCATTATTTCAGATCAAGGTGCACAATTCTCTTCTTACTTTTGCTGTTCACTTCAAAATAGTTTGGAGACTAAGGTGAACCTTTGCACCACTTTCCACCCTCAAATGTATAGACAGGCAAAATGGACTATTCAGACTTTGAAGGATATGCTAAGGGATTATGTGATTGACTTTAAGGTAAGTTGGGTAGATCACTTACCTCTCATTGAGTCTGTGTATAATAATAGTTATCATTAGAGTATTTAGATGGATTATTTTGAGGCTCTAAATGGTAGAAGGTGTAGGTCCCTTATTGGGTAGTTTGAGGTTGGTGAGACTAGGTTGTTTTGTCCTGATTTGGTTCATCAGGCCATGAAAAAGGTGAAAATGACTAGAGAGAGATTTAAGACTACCCAAATTCGCCAAAAGTATTATGCAGACGTAATGCGAAGGGATTTAAAGTTTGAAGTGGGTGATTGGGTATTCTTAAAAGTCTCTTCTATGAAAGAAATGATGAGGTTAGGAAAGAAATAGAAGCTCATCCCCTATTATATTGGTATGCATCAGATTTTAAGAAGAGTTGGGAATGTTGTTTATAAGTTGGACTTTTCTCTGAATTTGGGTTCCATTTATTCAATTTTCTATGTGTCGATATTGAATAAGTGTGTGGGTGATCCTTCTTTGGTTGCCCCTATGGAGAATGTCAGTATTTTGAATTCCTTGTCTTATGAGGAAGTCCCGATCAAGATCTTTGATAGGCAAGTCCATAGGTTGAGGAGTACGGATGTAGGCTTGGTGAAAGTCCTTTAGAGGAATCAAAAAGTGGAAGAATCTACTTAGAAAGCTGAAGATGACATAAAGTCCAAATATATGTTCTTATTCCCCATGTTGGATGAAAATGCTTGAGGTGTAATTTCTATTCTCTTTCTTGTAGCCTTTCAAATTTGTCATTTGGGTATGTGTGCATTCTTTCTTGTTATCATGCTAATAGGTTCCTTGACTCCTCATTTGGGGATGAAAGATCCTAAGGAGGGCTAATGTAATACCCTAGATTTTGGAGTCTAAATTTTCCTTGTGATTGAGGTCATTGTCCATACTATAACTTAGGTGATGAGTAATAGTCACTCTATACAAGTCGTGTAGTGCCTATCATAGTTGAACCAGTAAGGTTGTCTAATGTTTTTATCTTGACTACGACTACGGCCCCACAAGTTGTAAGGTCTGGTTATGAGTTGTAGGGTGTGACTCGTGACCATAACATTATGGTTTCTCAATGTTTCTGCCAATACTATGAGTCTATGTAAAGACTCATAGCCAGTCATTACGAGTCGTAACCTAACTCATAACGACTGGCAATAGTTTTCCTACATGTTTTCATTAAGGGATTTTTGGTATTTTCCCATCCTTAACTCATTACCCATGACTTAAAAACACATCTATGGTCTCATTATTATCCATAAACAAATCAAAACACTCTTATCTTATCTTAAACTCTCCTGACATAAAAGAAAGCTAGGGTTTCTAAAGATTAAGAACCTAGGGTTCAACTTGTGGTTTCTTCTCCAAATTCTTGGTATTTTCAAGAATGCATCTCTTTCCAAACTTGATTTTATATAAAGACATATGTTTAATCATTGTTTATGTAAATTTAATTATTGGGTTTTGAATGATGGGTTGAGGTTTGAATGGTCGTTACTTGGTTGGTTTTTTCGTGGTTTTGGAATTGTTACTCATACTTTAACTTGTGGTCTTTGAACTAAAATTGTGCATGGGTATGGTGGATAGGAAGGGGGTCATGGAATTCCACCAAAATTATGGTTTTTGGTTTGGAATTGGTATTAACCTCAACTCACTCGCATAATTGATTTTGGAATATGGATAATTACATGGTTTTGCTCACTTTTCTAAGATATTGCAATTTAATAATGGCTACACAGATAAATATAGTTTTGGAAGGCCTTGGGCCATGGTTTGGTTTTTAAATGGTTTTAAAAGGCCTTGGTGGCCATGGATTGGTTTCTAAATTAGAACTTTAGGGTCTAACTAGTAATTGGTTTTGAATGGCATAATGGAATTAACTTATAAGTTTAATTGGTATGATGATACCATTCTGCAAATACCTTAATGGATGACTCATTGGCTTAATGGATGGGTTATGTGCAAATATTTTAATTTTTTCTTAAAGAGGGTTGTGCTTCCTGCCGTGAAAGGTGGAGGTCCCGGGGGACTGATACTAGAAACCATATTTGCTGGTGTATGGATCTTGGTGATCGTGTGCATAGTTCATGCTCTCTCTCTATATATATATATTTTGGAATTATTGGGATCGTTGAATTCCCTAGCCCTTCCTCAAATTTTCCTGGTTTATGCAGCTAATACGCGTCGAGACCATTTCAGCAGGGGAAACTGAACCCAAGTAGCTTGTATTTTCCCTTATGTAACACCTTAGATTTTGGTCCTAAAAATTTCTAAAATTTTATCCTTGCTTCTTAACTATGACTCACTCAATGAGTCATAAGGTGTCTTGACGGGTCATATGACCCTAGTCGTAAGGTTTCCAGTGAATGGTGCTTGAGTTGTTGTCCTGAGTACGAATTGGGGACATGAGCTGTAAAGACCAATGATGAGTCATTGGACTCAAATCGTAGCCTAAACAGTATGTGTGTGGCTAAGTTCTGATCTGAGTACAAGTGGCACACTATGAGTCATAAGGACTCGTTATGAGTCATTTAGTGCAAATCGTAGGGTGACCAGTATAAGGCCAAGTTGTTCTATCTTGGATACGACTTGGACCCTACGAGCCATATGGTCACGATGCTAGTCAAATGGTGTAAGTCATAGGGTCAACAGTATGGGTCCCCCTGACACTATCTTGGCTACGACTCATGATGATGAGTCGTAAGGTGTTTTTATGAGTCATCATATGACTCGTAGTCACTGACGATACTTTTCTAGATTCTAAGTTGAGGGTACTCTGGATATTCCCACATTAACAACTTAGGCCCTATGTCCATAAAATACCTTTATGGCATTTTTTCCTCACTTTAACATAATAAAGACTCTCTTTATTCTGTCAAAATCCCCTCAAGCAAGATACTTAGGGTTTCTAAGAAGTAGTCTATCCAAGGGCTGAAGGGTTGGATTCTCTCCATATTTTTAGGTATTTCAGGCATGTTACTCTTTCCTAGTTTCTAAAAAGGGCAGCACGGTGCATTAAAGCTGTCGCTATGTGCGATGTCCCGGGGAAAGGCCCCACCACAAGGGTGTATTATGCATTAAAGCTTACCATCCCTAGTTGCTAATTTTCTAAAAGCATGTATTTTAAAGTATTATTCATATGGTTTTGATGATGGTTTTTAAACATAGGTTGAGGGTTTCGAATATTTATTGTTGAACAATGTTTCCCATTGTTTACCTATGACAATTCATGCTTTAATTATGGTTTTGAACTTATGAGGTGCATGGGTATGGTAAATAAACTAGGGGGTTGTGATTTTCCCCAACTTGTGGCTTTTGAAGTTGTTATGACCTCAACCCCATATTGTTAATTTTTTTTTTAGTATGAAAAATATGCATATTGAACTAATCTTGAATTATTGCATAATGTTAAAGGCTATTGAAGCATAATGATTTTGAATTGAAACTTATGGGGTTATGTAATTCCCCAAGCTAAAGTATAATTGAACCAAAGGGCTTCTGAATTCCCTCAAGTGATGATAATTGGTTTGGCATATTGTTGTTACCTTACAAGTGTAGTTGGTATGATGATGCCAATAATGTATGCCTTAGTGTGTGATGTGGTTCAATAAATGGGAATGTTTGATAAATTTTTTAATGTGTCTTAAAAGAGGATTATGTAGCTGAGTCATAAAAGTAGAGGTCTCGAGGGACCAATACTGGAAATCATAGTTGCCGATGCGGAGGTTTAAATGACCTGGTAGTTTGAGTCCCTCTTATTATATGAATAGGAGGTTAGAGTCCCCCATATTATATCAGATAATGTGGTGCATAAGTCACCTTGATATGCTAGTTGGTTCAAGTTCTCTATAGTGCATCTGTATATCTTCTGGTTCGTGCGACTATATGCACTGGGCCCCTTCCAGCTAGGTGAGAGCTGGGATAATATAGCCTGTGGGTGCCCTCTTATATTATGATGGTTGACCTACACAAATCTAGGATAAATTTGTAAAGTGCATGTTAAGCCTTGTTCCCTACCCCGGCATGTGATATATATGTATATATGCATTTGATTATATACATCAGATTTGAATGATTTTGAACTATTGATCACGGCAATATGTTATCTTTATCCGTAATACATGCTAGTGTTCATCCCACTAACTGTCTATAGATGTTGTATCCCCATATGATGTAGGCACCAGAGATACCTCTACTTTTCCTGCATAGAGTTAAGTGGATCGACTAGGTTCGTTGATTTGATATAGTGAAGTGGTGAGCTTCCATTCTCCAGAAGACTTAGATATTTCATCAGTCCTTATCGTATATTAGAATTGAGAATTTTCATTATCTTTAACATTTTCATAGTCAGAGTCGAGAATATATCCTAAACAAGACTATTGTTTGGTTCTTCTTGCATAGAGGCTTTGTTGGATTACTGTGTACTTGAGTGATGTTGGTTAGATGGGTTTGGTCAATTATCAGTAATCAATTATAGACATAACTTTTACTATTCGAACTTATCTTAAGCTATCTTGTTATATGATTGGAATTCAGCCATGGTT
>NW_025855895.1:0-2951 GCF_002878395.1 Capsicum annuum | reverse complement strand
CCACTCTTTCCATTTTCCCCAAATTTTTATCTTGATTGATGACACATGACCTGATTAAATTGAATGACTAAGATTTAATTTATTACAAAATAAATCTCTAATCATGATTAATATAATAAATATATTATATCAACTAAAAATAGATTGTTTATTTCTTTCATTTCTCAATATTTCCTATAAGACTAATTATATTTCTAAATTTTCTCTCATTCTCTCTAAAATCTATCAATTCTAATTTGAGAAATAATCAATCTTTGAGGGAATATTAAGAAAGAAAAGAAATAAATAATCTATTTTAGTTGATATAATATATTTATTATATTAACCATGATTAGAGATTTAATTTGAAATAAATTAAATCTTAGCCATTTAATTTAGTTAGACCATGTGTCATCAATAAAGGCAAATGAAATTGAAAAGCAAGCCAAAGAATGGAAAGAAGAAAAAAAGAAAAAAGAAGAAGAATAAAAGCGGCATATGCTCCCGAATGGCAATGGAAATAGATGGAAAGAAGGAAAAAGGAAAAATGAAAAAAACCAAAGTTAAAGGGGGGTACTTGTAAATACTAAATCTATCATGTTTGTTGAAATGCTGTGTCATAACATTCTTTAGTTATTTGTTTTAACCTAATTAATTCTTCTACATTATTTTTAAGGTATACTATATGTTCCATATTTCTAGTTTTTATGTAGTCGAGTAGATTTTTTTTCATAAGTATATCTATTAATCTTATATTTTTCATATGTCGTCTCCAATATTTCAAGTATTCATAGTTTATCATTTTACTCTGAATAATACAAATCTGAATAATAATTTCTACCATCGAAATCTATATTTTCTAACTCATTTTCTATCCATTCTAGATCTAATAACTCTTCATCCTCAAAATCAAATATCTTTTCCCATATAAGTTTCTTTATATTTATTATTTCTATATCCTTAAGTATATACAAAACAAGTATCTTAAATCTATCTATCATTTCACCAGATAAGTAGGTAGTCATTTTATTTCATATGATGCTTATTTTAAAATATTTCCTTTAACCATACACATAACAAAATATGATCATCTTAGATTACTATACACTAAATTATTCTTAGATAATTATGTTCCTCTGTCACTATTAGCATGGTACGTTTGGATACTTCTTCCCTAAACAGCGCCTTAACTCTGGTTACTACCCTATCACGACCTCTTTGCCTTACTGGTTTCACCTTTAGGATTGCATAGTTCTGGGAATTTTTGTCTTTTTTCCTCTTTGCTAATAAACTTCGTAACATATTATCCTTCGAATAATTCTATTATATAGTAACTAACATGAACTTATTTTATTATATCATGGTTGTCAGGAATTTATGAATTTAGCTATTCATAATCATAAATGAAAATACATGTTCTTGTAGATATGATGATTCTAGGCTTTGATTATTCATAGCTGGTTATAAAACTGAATATCTTTATTGATTATATGAGAGAATTTTGGTTGTGTACAAGAAGGCTTGCTTTCCGTGTAGAAAGTCTTGGCTTAGATATGCCAACGACTTTTCTATTTATAATCTCTAAAAGATGAAAAACGTGTAAACTACTATTCCTAACTTTACACATGTCCTACTTTTTACGAAAGTCATAAAAATCCTAAAGCTATTCTTATTCTACATTTGTCAAAGAAGACAAAACTAGTAATGTCTATTAATAATTTACTTTTAAAAAGTCATAAAGTCTATACAATAGGTCCTAAAAAGTCAAAAAGGCTTAAGTACATGTCTTTTTCATAGTTTTATCTTGTCTTCTTCTTTATCTATTCACTGTTCCATTGCTTTCTATCTTTTGTCCATCTTCCAACTGGTGTCCTTATCTTCTTTTATTCTAGTTGAACTTCCGGAATTATATTATTTTCTCCATTGCATTTTGAGCATAGGTGGTCTGGATATTTATGTCCTATTAATTTACAATATCTTGTCAGTAACTCTTCTGAAATAAATTCCTTCTTGATTGCTCTTGTGGTTGGTTGTTTTTCTGGATTGAGTAAGTCAAAATCCATCTTTGGACTTCTTCCATATCTAACTGTCGTAGCTCCCTTGAATTTGAATAGATCATTAGCTGGTATCGTGAATAATAACTCCATATAGGGTTCTCATTGAGATAATTGTTTGCTAGCTCTTGGATAATTGTAGATATTCCAATGATTCTTTTATTTGTGTAAAGATTAGGTATCTCAACTTTAGGTATCTCTGGATGTTGTCCAATATCTTCTGGTATAATCATATCTCTGGTTAATCCAATTTTCACAACTTGTATAACTGATTTTATTTCATCATATAATATCTCAGCTGGTGCAGTGTAAACTTTTATAAAAAAATACGTTTCCTTTGGTTATTTTTTTGTAAGTAGTGAAGGCTTTGTATATTCTGGTATAGTTGTTAGTTCGTTTCCGTCTTGGGTATATACGGTATTTAATAGTCCATAACTAAAACAAGTTTTAACTAGACTTGGGTTGGTTTTGGTAGTGCGATTAACTTGTTGTATCCTTATAGTTTTTGGGTTATATAGTCTATGTTTGGTTCTTGGATATTTGTAGCTCTGGGTTTAAGATTCAAGTAAGTTTGTATTTTGTGGATGTTTTCTATGTATAATCTAGTTATATGGTTATATATTTTTTTGTCTTTGTTCAAACTTTCTAGATATGTGGTAGTTTGTGGGGGTATAAATAAAAGGTCTTTTGGTATTTTTGGTATAAATGATTTTTCAAATATCTTATTAAGATTTAATCCTTGTCTATTAACTTCTTTTCTTGTACATGCAGACATAGATTGATAAAGATTATGGGTTTTATGGAGTGTCCCAATGTCTCCTTTTAGCTTTGGAATTTTGATATCTTCCGATCGACATAGCTCTGCATTTTTATAGTCATGCGGCTGACTTGTAGCTTTAGACTTCAGTTTACCTTCAT
>NW_025855894.1:0-2260 GCF_002878395.1 Capsicum annuum | reverse complement strand
CCATAACTTCCAAAACATATGCTTTTATTTTTAAGGTTTTAATCAATAGACTGTTGAAGAGTAGGGGACATCTTTTGGGAGTTTCATCTTACTGACATACACCATATGAACATCCATGGAGTCCCACGCTTGACCCTCATTAGGTAGGGCTATTCTATCCTTGCCATCGGAATAGAACTACTTATCTTAAGTGATCAAAAACTTAGTCATCCACGTAAAAGTGGGAATAATCTGAATCCTATGGTGGCACATAGTTCCGGGGCATGAAACCGTAGTAACCTACCCATCCTGGTACTAAGTACTACTCCCATTCTTATCCTCAAAATCTTAAGAAATCCACTTCAAATAGCACAAGGGTTTACAAGACAACCAATTATGCTCTTTCTTTTCTTTAAATCTCAAATCATATGAACAAAGTGGATTCTTTATCTTAGCTCAGGACCAAAAGGTCAAATCTATATCAAATTTGACAATAATCTTATCTAAGGGTGCTCATGGCACAAATATTCTTAAAATAGCAATCTTCATTAGGGCATAATGACCAATGCATCAATCTCATGTTAAAACATCTTAAAATTCATGCTTGTTAGTATAAGCATTTATAATTCATCATAAAATCTGAAAATTTCAACAATATACATGAAAATATGAACAAAATCATGGAATGCAACATCTAAATAATCGGATGTATCATAAACTTGTAAATATCAATAATGGACATAAAACCTAACTTTAATTTCATGGAAAATCTCATAAACTTTAGTAAAAGTTGAATTTATAACAAGTTTTGGGCACAAGGATGAAAGTATTACCTTGTTCATACCCCACATACCTCAATTGATGATCTAGATACTAAAACTTGAATCCTGGATCTTTATTGATGCCTTGGAGATGACTTCTTAGAGTTCTTGAATAGGGGATTCTCAATCTTGAATTGCTTTGGATAATTAATGGAGAAATTTGGATTTCTTAGGGAGGAAGTTTGATGAACTAGGGTTTTGCTTGAGAGAGCTTTGATGAAAAGTAGATGTAAAGTGATTTGGAGGGGTTTAATTCATTGATTAGGATGGATTAGGGGCTGGGAGATTTACCAAAATGTCCCTCTTAAACTCATATGTGGAACTAAAAAAATGACCAAAATCCTTACATAACTCCCCGAATCTGGTACCCCGGATGCTACACGGTGCTAACAATCCTGAAGGATCACTTGCTAACCCCTAACTGGTACCTGCTGTGAGCACTGTATATAGTAATACTGTAATAACATTAAAAATGAGATAAATGTTGAAATCTGGCAGAAATCTGTCATAAGGTTAAAAACTGAATAATGTCTGAACAAGGTATAAGAATACCAAAACTGAGCACAAATACTGAAAATACTGAAGTCTGGATATCTAGTCTTAACATCTAGTCTGAAAGCCTCTAAATTATATGAATAAGGAGTTGTGGGACATGTCCATAACTAACTCCGTTTACTGAAATGACTAAGTACTGAAATAATAAAATAATAGAACATCCTCGAATGATGAGATCTCACATCTAGTGTATTGCTGCTGGTTGAACATGAAGCTGTCTATACACTATTAGGAACTTGAGCGTCTGAACCTATAGTATAAAACACCATAGCATAAAAAAAAGTATGAGTCAGTACGTGCGAATGTACTGGTACGTAAAGTGAGGTAAAGCTGAATGCAAGGGTTCATATGCATGAACTATAACTGACTGAATAACATGAACATGACTGTATGAGGATACATGCATGGATACATAACTGTAACAAAAATCATATGGAATTTGGATACTGAGTTATTGATAACATGGGTTACTAATAAATGATATACTGATGACTGATATACTGATTATTGAGTGACTGTGCCTGACAGTCCTAATTCTATAGAACTGGCTGAGTTCTGTACTTAGCTGAGTGACTGTATCCAATAGTCCTAAAATTTGTTGAACTAGCTGAGTTCTTTACCAAAGACTAAGTCATATTTATAACCCCAATTAGAAGGGTATCAATACCGCGCCACTAATAAGGACAAGCTGTGAGTGACCCTCATCTATAAGCTACTCTAACGAGAATGGTGGGACCCTCATCTGATAGGTTAAGCCACCTCATCGATCCTCATCTAGCAGGTTTGATGTCTTAACCTATGCTGGCTACGTAGTTCTAGAATGGAAGGATTATTTCTAAGAATCACATCCTCTGCTAACAGGTGAGTTCCCATCCTTGGGTTCACTTGGTGCTGAATCCTACTCC
>NW_025855893.1:3565-5236 GCF_002878395.1 Capsicum annuum | reverse complement strand
GGCTACCAGAAAGACTAGAACTCAGGAACATCAATATGGTTAGGGATCATTAAGGTACGGCCCTTAGCCTATTCCTTTCTGCCTTTTGAACGAATCTAGAACCTCAATTAGCAGATTTATTAGAAACCTTTCTTGGAAGACTCAATTCATTAGATAAGCCTAGTACATAATCACTGATAGGATCATTCCTTCAATTAACAAATAATGTTTGGGCACTTTGAAGCAAGTTGATCTTAGAAGACTAACCTCGTAGCTCACTTAGATCAATCAGTTCAAGCATTGACAAACCAGCCTTCCTTCTGTGAAACTCACTTTGTTGGATTGTTGGAAGCAGATGAGCCCGTGCAAGCATTAGAACATGCATTCTCGCGATCTACAGAGTCCTTATGGCTTGCTCCTTTATAGACTACGTCTTTTCACCAGAAGATGGTAAGTCTACTGATGCCTCTTGAATAACCTTCAAATATGCATTATCAAAGAGGATGACAGTGAGAGATTTCCGAGTACCTTGGTGTAATCGTCAATCCCACACTGATTCCACATTATAACACGTCTCGATCAGGCCCGAACTTGATCAAACCAAGATCTTTGTTGGACCCTTCAAGTGTGCTATATACGGCACATCCATCAAATGATAATAGATACCTTTGATTGAGCACACAACCGTATAGTACTAAACATCATATGGAACTACTCACCCATTACGGGTTACAGTGGGACCAATGATGCCCATCCCTATTAAACACCATCTCTACAGAAAGAGATGTATCTCCTTGGGTTTTATCCTTCGGAGAAATCCACTATCTTTCCCTTCAAACACAGATTGAGGTTTTTTTTCCTTCCAATCAAATATATGAAGGTAGTGGACGTGACCGGTTAAGCTTACTAATAGTCATCCTCAATCCTACCAAATAGTTGGAGAGAAGATAAGAACAAGACTTTAATCCTAGCCCTACTAACTCCTAAATACCTATTACGATCAAGTATTCATCATTTAAAGGGCACAGATTAAAGGCTGTCCTACAGGACAGTATTCGCCTCAGTGATATGATGGGATTTTACCCCAACATCCCTTTGGCAAACCCAGCATTCTTATTCTGATGTGTGACTTTGAATCAGAAGTCCAAACGCTGAGTCTATCCAGTAACTTTTCTGTACTGAAAGGGCCACTTTCTTATTGGTGATTAGGATATCATCACCAAGCAAGGTGTGATCATAAATGGAAGGTCACTCTTCGGGATTCAAACTCCCAGTCCAACCACACTATGTAGTAGTAGGACAACGGAAAGAGTAACCAAGATCTATAGTAACCTAATCGGCTGACCAAAGAAGGATATCTTATACCTACAACAAAGAAGTATCGAGAACCAAAGAATTGTCGGACAATTTGATACCATACAAGCCCTTTTAGGCAAATATGGGATCTCATTAGCCAACAGTCCGGCACCGAATAGATCAAAGGAATTTCTTCCTTCTCTCAGATTGACGATGGACATTCTTGGTCAGAAGTTCAATCAGTCTAAGATTGAGAGAACCTCAATAACCCAACTGTAGGCAAGAAACAAGGTTTCCTACTATTTTCCTCAGTCACATGGCTCAACCACCCTATGATCAATGAGTTATTAATATAGCTCATCGACCAATCGGGATATGATTGGTGGTAATAACGAA
>NW_025855893.1:1566-3465 GCF_002878395.1 Capsicum annuum | reverse complement strand
GGTCCCCACAGAATTCCCTTGGTTTGGAATAATAAAATGAAAGATGAACAACTGCACTAGTCGTACCTAGTTTAAACTAGTTAAATAATGAAAAACCTTCTTTGTTATGCCGGGTCTACTGCTCTGGTCTGTTGTCTTGCCTTATCCTTATCCTTTTATTGTGTTTACCGTCGGGCATTGTTCAGGAAACGAGCAAGGTCAGACGGTCCCTCATGCGAGCTTGCTGCAAAACGTCAACAAATCGATCCTGCTAATGAGGTTATGAGTGAGTCGGGTGCCCCTTCTCCAAGAGCCGCCGATTGTTGAGAATGATCCCCAGCCCTCTTGTGCACAACCCGGAACACCGGACTCTCAGGACTTGTCTGACATAGTCCAACTGGGCAGCCCGGACGCTAAATTTACAATTAAATAAAGCATGTATGAGTCACTATGCAAGGAAATTAATTGTTCCCACCGACCTCGACCGATGTCGCATTATCTATGGGAGGTGCAGACGAGGAGTTTTTCCAAGACTGATAATCTGGTTAAGCGTAGGAACTCCCTGATTGCGGTCAACACTTTATCCAGAGAGCTTCCACTCTGGCCTAGCCTCGTCGAGGCAAAAGGTTGTTCTCTTATCGAGAGCCCCCGATCACCCAAGGAATTATCTATCCTTTATAAGCCTTCTGGCGATGTGAATTCATAGATTGTGAGCTACCAATTCACACCCGAGCGCGAATTTTGATCTATCTTTACCCTGGCCTATAAATCTTCATAGGGGACTCTTTGTCCTTTATTTTTTATTGCTCTTGTAGAGTAGACCTAAACTAGCCTTAATCCTTACCCTCTCTTTCAGAAAAGCCCCCGAGGTGACGAACTGTGACCACTCTCTCACACAGGAGTGAGAAGTCTCTTTATTTCAAGCTTCATCAACGGGTCAGTCTCGATGCCTCTTTGGAGGTGCGTGATTAGCATAGGCTATCTCCCTCGTGAGTGTTGAGCGGCTAATTTTACTTGACCATCCTCCAGGAGAAGTCACCGAAGGCGAAGACCACCGGTTGTAGCAAAAGCCTCTTTACCTACCCCGTAGAAGATAAGATGGATGCGGTCAGCGCCGATAGCTTTGGCGCATTGATTCTCGTTCCCCGATCTTTATTCTTTGTAAGCCTTGAGGTTAGGTCTCCGGGACTAGGTGAGGAAACGTCTATTGGAGAGTAGAGTGCCTCCAGGGGTTTAACATTGAGGATGTCGCTCTTAATCCTAGGCTACGACCGGGGAAGATTCAAGAACAGAATTTGAGAGATTCTTATTAGAGGACGCGAATTGATCTTTTTGTTCTAAGGCTTAGAGTCCTTTGTGACTACTTTCTTCATTATATTCAAGGAAAGAAAGTCATGCAAAAAGAGTGAACCTCTCGGTACTTCTTTCCTTACCCGGTAGCGAGATCTTCCATCGGTCGAAATAATGTGGATTTGCTCCACACGTATAGAAGTCCACGGAAAAGATGTCACGTATAGAAAGAAGTTAGGCTCTTGAGTGTGACTCTAGCAAAGGCACTCAAACGCTATGATGTCACTCCGACTTTACCCTTGCATTAGGAAACTGTCTTTCTTCTTATAAAGGGAAGGATTGATTGACTGTGTTCCCCGCGGGCTAAAATGGGGAAACTCACTATGGCAGGGTGTTGTCTGTTCCATACTTTCTTACTTGATTTGAAGCTGGCATCGAGTGCCTGCCTTACATGCGACCTTCAGGTCTCTAAGGAAAGAGGACAGACTCCTCGATTGTCGGGGGATACGCATTGCGGATTGGTTGCGTCTATGCTTCTAATCGCAAAATTGGGATTCGGTTAGTCTTGCAAGATGAAGTGAGTGTGCCGGCCCTAGCCACTTTCCTTTCTCCCTGCCGAGGGCAAGAACC
>NW_025855893.1:0-1466 GCF_002878395.1 Capsicum annuum | reverse complement strand
CTGCCGAGGGCAAGAACCTTGTTTGAACGAGGATAACAACGTGACTCTGACCTTCTTTATTCCCCCCTTTATTAAATCCTCCTGAACAGTCACTTTCCTTCCCCGTGGGTGGTTAAAGGAATAATCCTTTAGTTGAGTTTGAAATAGGATCACAGTCGTCCTTATTTTAAACTGATCAGTTTCCCTCGCCCCAAATTTATTAGATTCTTACGAATAGAGAGCTTTTAGATGGCCAACTCTCCTTATCCACCCACCGGGATTCATATCTCTCCCTATGGTGGGAACCAGGTGGAGAGGTCGATGTTTCACTCGTCACCCAGGGGAACAATAGAGCTAGCCGACCTCCTGTACTAAACTTCTGTTGGGGTCACGCTTAGGAACTAAATCTAGAATGACTTTTTGTCCTATCGAAACGATAAAGTTGTGGAGAGGACACAACAAGTGCCGACATAGCGTTGGATAGTTCCACACTACTTGAGTCCTGCTCGAAAGACTCCTTCTTTATATATGTGACCTCACTCACGAAACCTTATTTCATTTTGATGTGAACGAAATAAACCATCTCGTTCCTGAAAGGGAAAGGACGATCATTCTTCGTATGACTTTCCTCGGTAACCTCACATAGCCCGATTGAAGGAGAAGAGCGAAAGCAAGCGAGCAATAAGTGGATTGGAAGTGCCTCTATTCATGGCTTCCTCCTTCGATTTTGACTTTTCTTTGTCTACCTAAACCAGGAATCCCGTGCAATAAAGGAGAAAGGCTATCAAGACGGAAAAGCCTCACTACAGCTAATGAGTGCTTTTAGCAGGGTTGTCACAGATATGGATTGAATCGCTTTTAGCTTAATCGATTGATTAGTTTGTTGGTCAGTTTACTGAGAGCGAAACCACTCTGAAACAGCTAATGACTTTGACGATTTATGTACAGGGCATACAATCATCGTTAAAAAAAATAGCCCTTCCTCACAGCCTAACCCTTAGGCAACTGTGTGAGGAATGCGAGCTCTGAACTCACCTTTAGATATAAAAGCTCAGTTGTAGAATTCGTGTATAAAGAAGTCGATTAGCACGCATCAGCAGTCATTCTACTTTACCGATCTAAACTGATGTTGATCTTGACTTGCGAATGAACCAGTTTAGAGTATAATGAGTCAGGGCATGGAGACACCAACCAGTGGTCTGATTCATTTGACGTGAAAACTTCGTGACACACAAAGATCGCCAGAGAAGAAAGTCAATCTAGTACGGGACCTCCACCGGTGGATCTGCAATGTACGCCCAAACACTCCCATTTCTTTCATGGTCAACAAAAAACCATACAACTCACTCACATTCTTCACTACTCCTACAGGCTTGACGGAGTTCAGCTTTCTGGAGGGAATTTGATTGTCTCAATGAATCATGCCTCAACTAGATAAATTCACTTCTTTCATACAACTCTTCTGGTCATGCCTTTTCCTCATTCTT
>NW_025855892.1:0-1222 GCF_002878395.1 Capsicum annuum | reverse complement strand
TTCAGTTTTTATTTTGTACGAGTGAGCATGGGCTCAAGTTAAACTCTTGATCTAATTTGATTCTTCCTTTTGTTTATAGAAGTGCATCCTGAAAGGACTAATAAAACAAGAAACGGAAACCAGTTGGTACCTCAGCCCATTCAGGTAGATCCCCTGTACGAGTATGTCTCTCATGAAGAAGTCAGAGTTGCATTCAGTACTCTAGCTAATTCTATAGTAGCTAAAAATGAATGGCCAGTTGTTATTCTAGAAACTTAGTAGCCAATACCGTTGTAGCTAGGATTTAAGACTTCACTCAAATGAATCCTCATCTATTCTAAGGAACTAAGTCAGAAAAGGATACACGAGAGTTCTTTGATTAGGTTCAAAAGGTCACATATATCGTGGGAGTGACTTCCAGTGAGAGTGCTGAGTTAACAGCCTATCATTTATAAGATGTATCTCATACGTGGTTTAAGTAGTAGAAGGTAGATAGGGGCAGAAATGCAGAGCCCATAGAGTGGGAAGAGTTTGCTACTGCTTTACTAGATAGATTCTTTCCCTTAGAGCTGAGAAAAGCCTAAGTGTTAGAGTTCATCAATCTCTGGCAAGGCAATATGAGCATGAAAGAGTATTCCCTCAAGTTTACTTAATTAGCTAGATATGCTCTCCATGTTGTCGTAAAAAATAGGTCCAGAATGAGCAAGTTCATGTTAGGGAAGATAATGTGGTTAAGGAGTGCAGAACAGCGATGTTGGTTTAGGATATAGACATATCCAGGCTCATGGTCCATGATCAGCAGATAGAAGAGGCTAATAATAGAGAAATAAAGGAAGAACAAGAGAGCTAGAATAGGTAGCTTCAATTTCAACCAGCTCCATCCTCAGATAGTGCTCCATTATCTAAGTTCAGAAATGGAAATAAAGATAGTCCACTAGGCTCTAAATATCAGGGTAGTGTCAGCAATGCTTGAACTAACCCTCATTTTTAGCAATTTGGCGAGAACCATTAAGATTTCTACAAAGCTGGTAGTGATGTTTGTTGCAATTATGGTAAGCCAGGCCATAGAGTTAGAGATTGTCCTTAGTAAAGTTCTCAGGTTCAATATAATTGTCCTTCAGCTTAATTAGGTCACCCAAATCAGCAAGGTGCCACTTTCAGTACCACCAATAGGCAATACCTAAATAGGCTTTATACACTTTTGTCCAGAAAAGATCAAGAAAATTCTCCTGATGAGGGTCAC
>NW_025855891.1:0-2702 GCF_002878395.1 Capsicum annuum | reverse complement strand
ATAAAATTAATAAAATACAAATAGAAAGTCCTTTTGAACAATTTGAAAAAACAATGATTATAGTTACAAAAACACAGATATAGAAGAAGATTTAGAAATAATAAATGATAGAGTAAGTACAACGAAAAGAATAGCTTTTGAAAAACCAGAATCATCGAAAAGAACAAATTATGAAATAACTTCAACAGCTAATTTAACTCAATATTATATAATAGGAACAATAAATGAAAAAGAATATTTAATACTCTTAAATACAGGATAAGAAGAAAACTATATAGAAAAATACTTCGTGAAAAATGAAGAAATAAAATCTAATAGTAATATATGCCCTAACCTACTAAGAAGTTTAATAATTATTAAAGATAAAACTGAAAAAGAAATAATAATAGGAATTAGAAAAATAAAAATAGAATTTGAAATAAAAGAAGATATGCAAAAAACAGATATAATATTAGGGACAAAATGGTTAGAACAAGTAAAACCCTACAATATAGAATGTACACAATTAAGGAAAAATTATTAATAAAGAGAGCTTTAACATGAAAATATATGTACTTATGAAAATAATAGTAGAAGGATATTATAATAGATATTATACACCTATGATAGATACAGGAGCAGAAGCCAACTTATGTAGGTACAATTGTTTACCAAAAGACAAATGGGATAAGCTAAAAACACCAACAGTAGTCAAATGATTTAATAATGAAGGAAGTTTAATTACCTATAAAGCTAGAAATATAAAAATACAAATATGGGATAAGATATTAATAATTGAAGAGATATATAATTATGAACTAACATCAAAAGATATGCTTTTAAGAATGCCATTTTTAGATAAACTATACCCACATATAATAACTAAAATACACTGGTGGTGTACAACACCATGTAAACAAAGGGTAAGAGCAAAAAGAGTTATTAATAAAATAAGGACGAAAGCTAATTGGATAAAAGGAAGTGAAAAAATCACACAAAAATTAGAAAATATAAAAATTTCTGAAGACACAATAGAACTAGTTATATTTTCAATAAATAAAGAAGAAATAATTATATTTTCAATAGATAAGGTAGAAATAAAAAAGAAAAAATTAAGACAATTATACAGTGAAGATCCATTAAAAGGATGAGTTAAACATAAAACTATTGTAAAAATTGAGCTAATAGATAAAAATAGTATAATAACCCAAAGAGCGTTAACCTATAACTTTGATCATTTGACAGAATTCGAAATGTATATAGGTGAATTATTAGAAAAACAATACATATAAAAAAGTAATAGTAAACACAATAGCCAACATTTATAGTAAATAAACACAGTGAACAAAAAAAGGGAAAAAGTAGAATGGTTATAGAAACCTAAATGCAAAAACTATGAAATATAATTATCCAATACCAAATAAGATATTAAAAATAAGACAGATACAAGGATATAATTATTTTAGTAAGTTCAATTGTAAATCAGGATTTTACCATTTAAAGCTAGAAGAAGAATCTAAAAAATTAACTGCATTTACAGTGCCACAAGAATTTTATAAATGAAATGTGTTACCATTTGGATATAAAAATGCACTAGGTAGATACCAACATTTTATGGATAGTAATTTCAAGCAATTATCTAATTGTATATTATACATAGATGATATACTACTATATACAAAAAATAAAGAGGAATATTTAAAATTATGAGAATAATTTGCAGATATAATATAAAATTCAGGAATAAGTCTAAGTAAAAAGAAAGCAGAAATAATGAAAAACCAAGTAGAATTTGTAGGAATACAAATAGATAAAAGTGGAGTAAAAATGCAGCAACATATAGTACAAAAAATAATAAATTCAAAAGAAAAATTAGATACAAAAAAAGAAATTACAATCATTTTTAGGATTAGTAAACCAAGTAAGAGAATATATACCGAAATTAGCAGAAAACCTAAAGCCATTACAGAAAAAATTAAGAAAGGGTGTAGAGTATAATTACAACGAAAAAGATAAAAAACAAGCACAGAAAATAAAAATACTTTGTAAAGAATTACAAAAATTACAATTTCCAGACGAAAATAAAAAGTTTACATATATAGTAGAAGCAGATGCAGGTGAATATAGTTATGGAGAAGTACTTAAAAATAGATATGAAGAAGAAAAAATTAGAACATCATTGTAGATACTACTCAGGAACGTTTAATGAAACAAAAATAAAATGGGAAATAAATAGAAAAGAATTATGCTCATTATATAAATGTTTATTAGCATTTGAGTCATATATCGTATATAACAAATTCATTGTACGAACAGATAACACATAAGTACAATGGTGGTTAACAAGAAAAATACAAAATTCAGTTACAACGAAGGAAATTCGAAGATTAGTATTGAATATAATAAATTTTACATTTACGATTGAAGTAATCAAGACTAACAAGAATGTTATTGCAGATTACATATCAAGACAAAGCTACCCAAAATGATATTACAGAAGACGATACTTTAGAAAAGATACTCAAAACCCTAACTACACTTTCACTGAAAGTGGATAGTATGGGAAATGAGATAGAAAAGCTAAAGACTAGTGAAGTTAAACTGAAGTTTGAAGCTATGACTCAGATAACTTAGCAGTGTGCAGAGAAATATCGATCGAAAGACAATAAAATTCAGAAATAGAAGGAGAGGTTGCGACACTCCAAAAAACCCATAACGTTTAT